>NC_088386.1:38840000-39140000 GCF_037993035.2 Macaca fascicularis | reverse complement strand
CTCTCTTGTTCTTCTGCCTTCTGCCACGAGCACATGGCAAGAGGACCCTCACTAGATGCTAGTATATTGATCTCGGACTTCCCAGATCCCAGAACTGTGAGGGAATAAACTTCTGCTCTTTATAAATTACCCAGTTTTAAGTATTTTGTTATGGCAGCAGCAATTGATAATACCTTTTCAAAAGAATCTGTTGATATTGAACTCTCAGGTGTGTTCACTTGAAATTGTTTTTGTTTTACTACAGACCTTAAGAAACAAACATAAAATAATTGTTTAAAAGTTATTTTCTTATGTGAGTAAATGCTATTTACTTAACAAAACTGTTATTTTCCACCTTTCTGTGACATTTTTAGAAGTTAAATATTTCTCCTTTAAGATTAAGGTCTCTCTTCAATTAGAGTTGAGAAGGGAACAATAGGAGGGAATTACTAGGCTAATTAAATGCTCACTCCTATCAAGCTGGCGACTGGCATCTTGAGAGATTGCTGGACTAAATGGTTCTCATGATTGGTCTCTTGCTTTCTCCTAGAAAGGTGATGTTAAGACATTTCCTCATAAACTGGATTAAAGGTAGACTTTCTACATTCAATTGCATTTGTGTTGAGATCTATAGGTTTAAATATATACATATTATGTATCCTAAATTATAATTTCAGTATTGCTCTTACAAAATACAAATTTTATATTTTTATTTCTTTATTAAATTTTGCATTTAAGCAAATCAACTAATAGTGATATTAAAATATGAGAATTCCCAGATTTTGCCATTATTTTCTGAATTACAAATTCTCAAAACTCTGCTTCGTATCATTTATGCTTTCAGTCCAGTTAGTAGCCATGTATTACCACGCTTGAGGGAGGGGCAGGAAGAGGACAAGAATAGGAGAGGCCTGTTTAAATTAGTGAGAAATAAAAATTGTAGTCAAATTTGACATAATTTGAAATAGGATTCTTATGTATTATTGAGGATAATAAATGGTTCTTAGTGGAAGTCCTTAGAGGGTCTGAATAAATGATTAGTTATGAGGGATTTATAGTTAGAATATTACTTTTGTGAAGATATACAGATACCTCTAAAATAATTTAAAACACTTAAAATGTTCCTGGAATTTTGGAAATATTTTCTGTGAAGACTTTTTGCATAATGAACAGGTAAACATCAATCCATTCTCTCTCAAGTATGTATGAATCATTAATTAGTGCAACATGAATTATTTGTAAAGATTAATACAGACTATTCTAGAGCACTGACCTAGTGGTTTTAAATACAAGCAAGGATAACAATTTGGGCAAGGGTTAATACAAATGCTAGTTTATAAATAAATATAAATATAACTAACTTACTTTCAGAGATTATTTTAGGCAAATAGGGTGGCTTTGGAAATGGTGGCTTTTATTCAAATAATTGTTGTAAATTTAAAACCAATTTTAAGTGATCATCCTATAAGGTGACACAAGACCTCCTTGCCCAGCTATATTTTAAAGGCAGACTATGAGTTGTAACTCTTCACAAGTATTCAATTTTAAATTTAAGGTGCCTTTCCTCCAACTTCTCTGATTCCATCAACCCTGTTTCTCTGGGGTTGTTATGCATTGAAAGTTTTAACATTGTTTGAACAGTAAAAATTACACCCTTTTGCTTGTTTCTAATTCCAGTAGCATGTTTTGCTTCACAAAGACAATAACATGGGTTGAAAAGTCTCTGTTCTGATGCACTAGATGATTCTTTTCGTATTGACTCGGTCTAAAAGGACTTCATGTTAATGCAAATTAAAATCATAGTATTCTTCCTTAGCTAGGCCACATTTCCATTCTAAGGTCTTCATTTCAATTCCTGGTAGAATCTGCATGCCACATAATCCTGGAGAATAGAACCAACACCATCTCCACTTGGCAGCAAGCAAGGGTGGTTTGGGGAAAAGTGGAGTGAGTTCCTCTCTACTAAAGAAAACCAAGATGGTGCCTTCACCGTAAAAATGCTTCTTTACGTAAAAAGTAATGTCTAATACCCTCAAATTAATTTTCAATTTCAGTTTAAGTCATGGATCTTGGTCTGAATATAAATGCCCCTGGAAAAGACAATACTTTGGAAGGTTCTTTATATTTTATATCCTAATGTTCATGAGGTTCAGATACTTTTCTGCAAGTGGGTTTTAGAATAAGAGACAAAGAAAAAAGGATAGGAGAAATATGCATCTCAGAGGACTTAGGAGATGGTATCCTCAAGAAAGGATGAGTGGGCAAGATATTTAAGCAAATTCCTCCTTCATCACAATCTCATGCAGGGCTGCCCCAATACGTACACATTTATTCATTTTTTTGACTAGTCTTAATTTGGCACCTACTATATTCCAGGTAGTACACTAGGCTCTGAGGGTACAAAATTAAACATCATTTATTTGCTGATTTTAGGAATCCTATTCTAGTGGAGGAGGAAGAAACCAACAATCAACAAAACATAACGACAAATGTGTAAGCGAAGATGGTACAGGATTCCACAGGGGCATTACATAGAATAGAAGGACTCTTACCTGCAAACTGTTTCTGGAGTTAGAATCTTTATTTTTGGAACATGATAATGATACTTATTTAGTATAATGCATTTTGGATCCAGTCAACCATTGCTGTCCTGACATTATCAGCTCTAGGAAGGGCTCAGGATCGGATGCCAGCAAAGTTGAAAATATTTTAATATCTGGTCAAGTCAGCTGCTCTGACAGCAATTGATTTGCTGAATGTCAAATCGGTTAACTCTGGAATTTAATGGATTTTAATAAGGTTTGGGATGGGATAAATCTAAATAATGTTTGAATAAGTATTTACCAATTTAGTTTTTTGTATTTTGGTTAAATAGAAGGACCATCTCTAAATACAGATTTACATCATGGGCATGAAGGCAGCACCACTCTTCATTTTATGGATTATAATATGCCTTGACACAATCCAGGGAATTTGAAGGTAGAGTTGACACTCCATCATTTGCTTGTATGGTTGTGTCTTTTCCTAAAACTGAACAGTGTAAGCAGGGGGTGATTATAGATGTTAACTTTGATGCTGCTGACATTTGTCACCTTCTGTCATAACCTTAACATTATTTAAGCATATTTGTGGAAGGCCTTCCTGATTGTTCAAAGCACAACCTAGAATTCTGAAATGTACAAGCTCCTGTAACATTTGCTCCATCAGCAATCAACACATCAGATTTTCTTTGAGAGGTAAATATTATGTGTCATGTTCCATAGGGGAAAACATTAAGAACTGCTGTGGCATGGCCTTTGATAATTTTTTTCCCTATTTTTCCTTTGTTTTAGAGGTTACTTACATCAGAAACAAAATAGGCTGTGAATTTCTCTTTGTCCTTCATCAATCAAAGCTGATCAATTATAAGACCAGGAAAACTGGATCACAACTCCAAGCTACATGGTCATATTACATTCATATTATTACTAAAAGCCACATCTATATTCCAAACTGGGATACTATAACCCCTTTGTCATTTTCCAATAAAAATACCATACCAAATAGGCCGAGCACACCGTAATTAGCAGCTGGCGGAGAAAGCTGTAAATCTGTATGAGTTCTGAACGATTTGCTTACATTGTTGCTTTGTTGACAAATGATGCTGTACATGTTAATGTTCCTGAAATGTCCCCATTGCACCTGACGTGCCAATAAATGCCAGCCAGCTGTATGAATTATGGAAATAAGATTTTTGTTTATGAAGGTATCCCAGACATTTATTTTACAGCATTCCTCTCGACAGATTTAATGTCTGGAGTTACATTGAGAAGATATTTGCTACCTGACATAATGGATAATGGAAACTTTAAAGGCTCTTTTTTCCTCCTTTTAATGATGAGATTAATACATCTACACACGCACACACATGCACACACATATATATGTATTTTAACACTTACCTTGTGACTTCATAATTTGCTGTTTATTTTTAAACATCACACATTCCTGCTTAAGAGTTAAATAATATATCAGTTTCCAATTAATAGTATAAGGGGATGAATACTTAGAATTATATACCAATAATTTTCATTTCCATTTCAATCATTTTTGTAATGTGCATGTAAATAGCACATAAATATTTTGCACAGATTATATTATTTTGCATTTGTTGATCTATTACTTCATTGTTGGTTTAAAAGAGCTTTACTTGTGGGTGTTTCTTTTATATATTTCATGGGTATTTAAGATAAGGCTCTGTAGAAATTAGCACTCAATAAATAGTTTTATCTCTAATATACTTTAAAGTAATATATGCTATGGCTGGGAATTCTACAGACTTTACCTCATTGCCCATTGTACCATTTAAACTCCTTATTCAGATGGGAGATTTAATTAATGCAGTATTATGAAAGAGCTCTCATATAAGATAAAAATTACCTGATCTCATTATCATAAAATAACCACTGGTTCTGAATCCTATAAACCTAACAATAAAATACATTAGATCATACTCATGTAAAAGCCTTGTCTTCTAACATCAAAATGAAACGTATAATTCCCAGATGTGAATGCCAGTCTTCTCAAGTTTTGATCTTCAAAACATTTGTGTAATGGAGGCTCACTATCATCTTTAAATTATTCCACTTTGCCACAGGTCAAAGGTCATTAGAAATTATGATTCCTGGGTGATAGCCATTTTTTGTTTTCAGGTTCACTGCTAAGGAATGGATTGAATCAATACCTAAACCAGCTTATAGGTAGGTGTCCAACAAGCATTTGGGTTTGAACATTGAACTACAAATGATTTGCCATATCAAGTGTCTTGTATTTTAGGGAAGACGCCAATGAGTCTTATGTGAGTGACTGGCTGCACGATTTTTACCTGGATTAAATTATTTAGTTGATTTTTCCACATATAGGCCAATGTCCCTTATGAGTCCAATTTGTCCACAAAAGTGCTTGATATGCTTTCCCACATCGTCTTCAGGTTCTCCTATGCTATCTAAACTCTCAAGCAGCAGTAGAGCAAAAGTGTCTCTTTACGGAACTTTGAACAACGGCGCCAATGGGATGATGCATATATAAATAGAGAGAAAAGTCAAATCACCTTTGTGACCAAAAGCAATTCCCTTTGAATGTTTCTTTCCCCACAAAAGAATCCAGATGGCAAAAATGATGCTTAAATAAATGCTGGCTACAGCTCAATTCTTCTGGTTCGTATTGGCTACTATACAAATGGCACTCACATTTCTATATTAACCATTTCACAGGTTTTGTATAAAGCGTAAGTTAAGTGTCCAAGGGCCCCTTGTGTTCAAAGAGTTAAGTCTTCTCTTCTTGGCATAGCTGCTCTAGTCTGCATTTGCTCAAAGGAGGATTAAGGGTAATGTGCAGCAGAGGAACAACTTAAGGAGACCTGGACTGTATCTCTCCCCTCAATATACCTGCACAACGACAAACACAGGGCTGCAGACTCCACTCTCCAATTCTCTTTCACATGCATGGAATTCATTGAAACTAATGGGAAGGAAATTATAGTCATCTCACAGGTCTCCTAACTATAGGTTTCTATATGGATAAATTTAACTTGTCAAGGTTTCTTACAGAATGACACAACTAAAGTCAAATAGCCAACTAAGAATAGCAGAAAAACCTAAAAGTATTCAATTCCCCCATTTCAGTTAAATAAAACCAGATACATCATAGGCAAAGATCAGAGTTTGACTGGAGATTTTCCAAAACGATGCTATAATTTCTTGCTGAGTTATGAAGTTAAACACATATAAAGTAATAAATTTCTGAACAAAATAAAGACACTTCACTTATTATATGAGAGTATAATTTTTAAAATGAATTGTTTATAAACAAATGAGGATATATTAGGATTGGCAGAAAAAAATGAGGCAATTACTGAATGGTATTTGATTGTCATTCAGAAAGGGCATATTATCCAGGAAACATTGAATTTAATAAATAATATTTGAAACAGAGATATGGACTATAGTGCTTTATTTGTACAAAATAAAGTGATAAAATCATGTTTCTTCAGACACAAATCCTTCTCAAAATAGAGTTATAAAAATATTATCCTGGCCGGAGCAGTGGCTCACAACCGTAATCCCAGCACTTTGGGAGGCTGATGTGGGCGGATCACCTGAGGTCAGGAGTTCGAGACTAGCCTGGCCAACATGGTGAAACCCCATCTCTACTAAAAATACAAAAATTAGCCAGGCGTGGTGGCAGGCACCTGTAATGCCACCTACTCAGGAGACTGAGGTAGGAGAATTGCTTGAACCCGAGAGGCGGAGGTTGCCTGAGCCGAGATTGTGCCATTGCACTCCAGCCTGGGGGACGAGAGCAAGACTTTGTCTCAAAAAAAAAGCTTATCCCAGAAACACTTGCATAATAATAACAATAATAATAGTCATCTATTTCACTTAAGTTTCATATTAAAACTTTATAAATTAGGAAGTATTATTAGCCTTATTTTATAGTTAAGGAAGCAGAGCCCTGAAGTATTTTAACCAATTCAAGGCTGTGCCACTTTTGCACAGCATGGCATGAATTTACCCCAAACCACTGTGATTCCAGCATCCACATTTTTAAGCAAATGTTGTTTTGTGCATAGAAATGAAATGAATGGTCTGATTGTCACAATCTAATATTATATTTAACGCATATGTTTTGGAAACTTTACTGAAAAATAGAAAGCAAAATCAAGTCGATTGGGGAAGAGGATCCTCTGGATAGAAATTAGTTGGAAAGGATTAGTAGGAAAAATAATAAAGTAACTGTGAATGGTGAGTTAGACACGTGAGCAGCAAATTGTGTACTTTTGGAAATTTACAACATATATATTTTTAGCTCCTATATACATATGATATCCCAAACTCATGGAGTTCTCACTAGGAGAATAAGGACCTGGATTGGATGACTAATTTTTATGAAGAAATAACTCCTGGGTAGGAAATAAATGATAAAAAGAAAATCTGTGTTCCTCAAATGAGGTTATCATCTGTAATAGGTACTGAATCGAGAGAGAAAGAAAAGATACATGTATTAATTACTAAGTCTTTGAAGTAGCAGCAACAAGAATACTCACCACTTCATAAAAAATGTGCAGCTATACATGGCACACATCCAAACCTTAATTTTTTGCCAATTAATAAAAAACATTCAATAACAAATATCCATTGGAAAAACATCTAGTGAAGGCCCAAGTAATATACTAGATGCTGTTAGTGACAAAATAAAAGACACACCCTGCCTTCAGGTATTTTGTAGTCTACTAGAAAATAAAGATAATAAAACAGAAACATTATAGAAGGTGATTCTGGAAGGATTTCTAATCAGGACTTAGATTCTATAAAGATACCCAGGAGGAGTGGATGGGTGGGGGTGGGGAAAAGAAGGGGCCAGGCAGCTGAGGCCTGATGTCCTTTATGCAGAGGTCAAGAGAGGAGTGACCTGGAGGAGAAGAGTGAGAGCTAAAGTGGCTGTTGTCCCAAATCTTTTCATTTATCCCGATACTCATACAGCAGTTATTAAACTCCTATCATGGCATCAGTCTTTGAGGATATAGTGGTAAGACTGCAAGACCTTCTGTTCATGGAGAGAGACAGACAGGACTAGCAAACAAGGTAGCTTTGTGCTGTAATACTATGAAGAAAACAGAACAAAAGTGTGTGCTAAGTGATTCTGGGCTACTTTTTAACTGGAAATTAAAGAGAAACAGAAATTTTGCCTGTTAGCATTGCCATCCACTCTGGATGATTGTGAAAAATTAAGAAAATATTTAAAAGAGAGTGTTTTCTCTCAAGAAGGAGAAATGGGGCATGCACATGGAAATGAGCTAAATAGCTGGGGTATGGATATTCAGGTGAACCAAGGGCACTAGAAAGCAGTGACTGCTTCATGGAGCAAATACAAAATGAGTTTTAATCCTTACTATCTTCATTGACATTTTTCTGTGCAAGTCAAGTGTTGTGGTTGAGACAGCCAAAAGCAGGTATTAGAAATGACTTAGACTTGTCACCTTCAGAAAGCAAATGCAGTCAACTTCTATAAGCAGTAGCGTATATGGAGAAGAAGTAGGTATCTTGGAGCAAAGATAAAATTTCTCTATCATTCCAGTGACCAGTGACTACTTAAGTGGAGGTATATATTTAGGCAATGAAAATCACACTTTGAATGATATGTTGAACGGAGAAAACTAAGAGTTAGAAATGTAGGTATGAGAATAATTTGATTGCAAGTGATGCTTGAACTCTGCAAGTTTTCTGAGGAAGTAGTGGGTAGGGAAGAGGACCCAAAGGTGAGTTTTTTTTATGCCTAGTTTAATAGGTGAAATAATGAAGAGGAATCAGCAAAAGGGAACTTAAGGCCTTTTAAAAGTCTTGACCCAATGTCTTGAATCAGGAAGTAGGTTATAAAAAGGGCAGAGAAAATAAATGTCAGCTGGTTGACAACAAACATGAAAACAAATTTATTAAAGAGTATAGAAAACTTGCCCAATCCAAAAAGCAGAGGGTTTAAACTGGGCAGAAAACAACCAGTTCCAGAATCATTTATTGCTTAACACAGTATGGGGGATGTTTATTTGTGGGAGAATTCCTGATGGGCATGCCCAGAGCATATACAAGTCAATTTAACTAGCTAAAAATTTCCATGGGATACTATGCAGCTGCAAAAAGGAATGAGATCATATTCTTTCAAGGGACATGGATGAAGCCAGAAGCCATCATCCTCAGCAAACTAACACAGGAAGAGAAAACCAAACACTGCATGTTCTTACTCATAAGTGGGAGTTGAAATGAGAACACATGGACACAGGGAAGGGAATGACACCCACCAGGGCTTGTTATGGGTGGGGAGCAAGGGGAGGGAACTTAGAGGACAGGTCAATAGATGCAGCAAACCACCATGGCACATGTATACCTATGCAGCAAACCTGCACGTTCTGCACATGTATCCTGAAACTTAAAGTAAAAATTAAAAAAAAAAATTTACACCTGTCTCTTCTACTCACAAAAGCAAATTGGGATGCAGTGGAGTATGCCATTAAAAAAATAGAAAGCTTAAATTTTCTCCAATATTTAGAAAAAGGCAAATACATAAGTACTTAGAGCAACTGAGATGGCTTCTCCATAAAGTAATAAAGGGAAGAAAGTTAGATGGAGGAGTAGACAGCAGGTGCCATTGGTTTCCAGAGCTCCTGTCCAAAAGGTACTGTAAAACATGACTAAAATCTAATGAGTGGGAGGAATTTATATTATTAGAACTTCTGTTAGGGAGACAATTACATAGCCTTCTTTGATAAGCTGTTTGGACAGAAGAAAGAGGGCTAACATTCTAAATGATTATCTTTGAGTAGAAAGAAAACATTGTTAGATCGTCTTCTAAGGAAGGTGAGTCCAGTTAAGAGAAAGGCTTTTGATTTAATGTGTTCAGTTAGGTGAGGTGCTAACAACGGTAGACTTCTTTTCTGCTCTTCTATCACTCAGTATTAGGGATTGTCTCTCAAAAAACTTAAAAAATATAAATATCGCTTTAATGAAGAGACAAATTATTGACTTGCTCTGGAGGTCAAATGACCATAGTGAAAAGTCTGCAGCCTACTAGGAGTGTCCACAGGTCTCCATTCAGTTCTGATGGAAGGGCTGGTATTCCAGAAACGACTGTGAAAGAGAGAAGACAAAGGAAAGGAAGGTCTTCATCCTTCATTATGGGAAGGGAAAAGTCAACTAAAGCAAGGGATATTCAGCAAAGATAATATATTTGATTTGTTTAAAATAATTCAATAGAAAGAGGCTTTTTTAAAGGAATGTTTGAAGTAAGACCAAAACACAATGGCACAAACTTTAGGAGTCCACAAGAGCTCAGGTCATAAATTATTTCCAGTGAAAGCATCAGAACTAATTTCTTTCAAAACATTCCCAAACCAACAAACACTGAAAAGTAGAGAGTCACAACACTAACAATACAACCTTCGATCTTTAATAAAACAAAATAAAACAGCATCAAACCATACACAGTCATATGTACTGTGAAATACTGTAAAAATAGAAATCAAAGTCTGCACCAAGATGAGGGAAGAATCTGAGAGCCAACACAAACTTCAAAAATGGCAGAAGAAAGAGGTTTCCTTTAAAGGGTCATGGTTTCAAGAGTAATATCTGACAATCTGATTAGAGTCTCAGGACATGAGAATGGGTGTGTCCTATGAGTAAGGAAATGCCCTAGAAATTTCATGCTGCAGAAAGTCAAGGGAGGTGATACTGAAGGCAAACTAATTTTATCGTCCATTCCTCAGGATCATCACATAGGAACAGTGCCAAAGAGGAAGTTGCGTGAAAGAGGAAGAGGAAACAGAAATTTCTAGATTCTGACACACAGAGCTGTGTTGGAGGGAGGGAGGGGAAAGAATGGAGGGGGGGGGGGAGAGAGAGAGAGAGAGATTGAGATTGAGTAAAATGGCCCAATTCAAGCATTAGAATAATTGAGTAAATGGCCTTTTTCAAGAACAAGTGGCTAATTACAGAAACAGCATGAAATCATCAATTAGACCCAAGTAAAAAGGAAGAAGGGCTATACATCTGAAGATGAATTATTCAAGAAACCAATGGAGTTCAGACAAATGGTTAACCTATAGTTTAAAAAAAAATTATTTACATATTATGCAACAGAAAGAGTGTTTAAATAGAATTGTAAGTATTCAAAAAGATGAAAAGCAGTGGGTAGAGCTCCGGAAATTAGTGGAATTAAAAAATCCCTATAAATGTCAAAGTAGAAGCAAAATAAAATATGCATGAATGAAAACACAGAATGGTATAAAAACTAGAAGAAATTATATACAATGAAAAGAAAAAGATTAAAGACATAAAATGTCTATAAATAGTTTTAGTATATTGATAAAAGTGATTACAGTATACAAGAAAAATAGGACTAGTTCTCTTGAAGAAGAGAACAGAGCAAATGTAACAGAAAAAAAATTAAAGATGTAATAGAAGAAAAGTTTTAAAAATACAGAAGGACTTAAATTTGCTTACTAAAGTGACACACTTAGTCCCAGGAAAATTTAATGTAGAACAATTAATCTAACAAATCCTAGTGTAGCTACTAAAATTTAGGAATTAAAAATATGCCATATGGTGTTCCAGGCAGCACAGGTAAATCATACTAACCAAGGGAATGGTGGTGGGAGGAATGACCTCAGAGAATTTCACAGCAACACTGAGTGCTAGATGAAAAAGTGTGCAAAATTTAGAGAAATTTAAATATAGATATATGATTTTATACCATGACATGCTCTTCAAGTACAAGACCATTTGCAGATACTGTGAAACATTCAGAAACTAGAGAGTAGCCTAACCATGACACTTTCTGGAAAAGTAACTGAATGTTCAAATCTAATAAACACAAAATTACAGCAAGGTACTTTCCCTTACAGAGAAAACTTGGTAAAATAATCAAGGGGTGAACACATTTCCTGTGCAGCATAGAACTAGACCAAACAATATTGGGGATATACTTATAAATGTGAATAATACGACATTTTCAATAATAAAATCATAAATAACTTGGAAGACTATCTGGAAGGAAGAATAATTGTACTAATTTCTTCATCAATGAGGAAAGAAAGATTTGGTCTAAAATAAAAACACTTTTTTAAGGGCTCTAAATTCTTAGCATTTTTCTTAAGGTTAGGTTATCTTTCAGAAACTAATATTTCTTGGGTCAAATAAACAGTTATTTGAAGTTCAGTCATTTTTCAAGTTCATTTAATTTCTTTTTCTTCTTAAAGTTCAAGTACAACTAAACAAAAAACATTTTTGCTAAGAAATAACCAGCGGCAGAATCATATTTTTATCTATTCATCTCTATCCCTCTCTCTATACCAACACATAGGGCCATCTAGAATGATGTTGTTCACTAAATATTAACATATTTATTTGTGTTTATATTTATGTATGTGTTTATGAAATGACTAGATGATGTAATTTTTCTTTGTATATTTTTGTATTATTTAAATTGTATAGCAGTTAGTTAAATATTCTTAAATATAGTTTGTAAATATACTTTTGACAAGTTTTTGGGTATTCTTTTGACGAACAGCAACATAGTTGTATAAGATCAGGCTGGGGTGTTTTTATAATTCTCTACTCAATCAATATATAATTATAAGAAAAGGCATGGAGCTGAGAAAATCTCTGCATTCTTTTAGTTTTAGACATCTATGGAATTGTGAACTTCCTGTGGGATTTATCTTGCATTTATCTAAATTTAGAAAGAACATTTTAAACCTAGGGATGATTTTTTAACACCCAGTATGTTTCTGATCCATCTCTCTACATCTTTATCCGTATGTTTAGAAAATGTTTTAACAGTAAAAAGTAAAATACATGTATAAAGATATTAGCAAGACAATCCAAAGTCAAATATAAATTATTTGGGCCAATTTATAATTAGAAATTTTACCTGCCACTGGTTCTGATGTGACCATATTTTATTTTCCAAATTATTCAGAAATATAGATCGAAAATCTTGCACTGAGAATAAAAGATGCATTATGTTGGTGCAAACATAATGGCCAAACTGCAATTACTTTTGCACCAACCTAATATGACCTAACTTACTCACATTCATAAAGATTGCTTTGCAGAATTCCAGTTTGACTTCAATTAGCTTTTGTAGATATGTATTATGTTTCAATATTGTTGTTGTTGTTGTTGTTTAGACAGAGTATTGTTCTGTTGCCCAGACTGGAGTGCAGTGGCATGATCTTGGCTCACTGCAACCTCCGCCTCCCGGGGGTTCAAGCGATTCTCCTGTCACAGCCTCCCTAGTAGCTGGGATTACAGGTGCCTGCCACCATGCCCAGCTTTTTTTTTTTTTTTTTTTTTTTTTTTTTTTTTTTTTTTTTTTTTTGAGACGGAGTCTCGCTCTGTCGCCCAGGCTGGAGTGCAGTGGCCGGATCTCAGCTCACTGCAAGCTCCGCCTCCCGGGTTTACGCCATTCTCCTGCTTCAGCCTCCCGAGTAGCTGGGACTACAGGCGCCCGCCACCTCGCCCGGCTAGTTTTTTGTATGTTTTTAGTAGAGACGGGGTTTCACCATGTTGGCCAGGCTGGTCTCGACCTCCTAACCTCAAGTGATCCACCCGCCTCGGCTTCCCAAAGTGCTGATATTACAGGCATGAGCCACCACACCCGGCCTATTGTCAGATTTCTAAATGCCCTAATTATCCAGATTACATTGCAATAACATGGCTATTCTCTTCTAGAGTTTTAAGTCTGCCAGAATGCTACAAATGAACAAATTGTGAATATCTAGATACCTTGATATCAAAGAAGATTGGTCTTTACTGCTGATTCTCTGGCCAGCTTTTCATCTACCCTGTTGGGACAGCTTTGTTTAGGTAATTTTAGACACTTGCTTTCAGTGTTTTGAAACTGCAATATAATGCAGTTTAACAGTTCAAAACACATGAATGGTTACTCTTGGGTGACATTTTCTCATTTGGTATATATTAAATCTATCAGTCAAAGGAGAATGCAAGCTAAAATGTTTCCATTTTAAAATTCCAAAATTTCCAAATTTACCTAGAAGAGTTTCACTTAATTTAGCTAAAAAGTAAAGTTTAGTTGAAATTGTGAGAAATGACAGAACTGGTTTTCTTAACCAATAAAATGCCTAAAAATTGGTAGTAGACATTGAACTATAAAATTAGTATTCTGTGGTAATTGGTTCAAATACAAAAACATAAAACCTTGGAGAACTCCTATTTACTCACAATTATTTCTGAATAAAAGTAGTAGTTTGTCTGTTCACAAAAGGTCTTCCAGGCTGAGTTTAACTTGATCATGTTTAAATAAACTCACACAAAAATCTTAGAAATGTCCCAAACAGAACCTAACTCCCTACAGTAATTTTTGGTTTCTCTAAGAATTCAGAAGCGTTGGCTTAAGCAAATTTCATTAGGGAAATCCACACCATCTACCTTTTTGGCCTCTTCCACCCCCCATTTTTGTCTTTATGAATGCCAGCAATATCCATCATGAGTAACTCAACTTTCTATAAAAGTAACAGTTCGTAAAAATCTGTAAAACTAGTACTGGGAACAAACAAATTAAACAAATGACAATGTTATACAACAAAACTGCTATTATCTTCCTCTGGTAGAAGAATTGCTTCTTCTGTGGGACTAATACATCTTGCCGGAACAATTTTAAATAATATGTAACATATGGAGTCAGCTTTTATTATTCTTCTCAAAGAAGACAATTATATTTATGTGATAAACTATTCAGTGTTGGTAGCATGATACTCATATTACCGGCCACTTAAAGAATTCCTGACCTGTTCCTATGTGGATCTGCAACTCACTTCTTTTGAAACTCCTCTTACATTTTCAGCCCCATCTCTTAACAATGGTGCTCATATGCCCCTTTAGCAAGATCAGGAGAGGGGCCAGCTGTACATGCGACCAGTGGAGAAATGATTTTCCTGCACTAGACGTAGCCAATCTACACTCATCCCTCCCTTTCCACACTTTTTCCATCTATACAGTTTCCATCTGAGTGTTCCCATATCCCTGAAGAAAAACTGGGACTCAACCTAAGCCAGTTTTGGGAGAATGAAAGAAAAACAGCTTTCAAGATTTAGCTTTGCTAAAGGAGCTATCAATCTGGTGTTAACCATGAAAAGTTTTTGAAATACTGTCTCCTCCTCACCCATTGGCAAGCTGGTATGAGATGTGTTTTATATGACTTTAAAAGAAGTCTTTGGGGAAAGAGAGACGCCTATAGACATCTGCCGAGTTGCCTTTCACAATTCATCTAGAAATGCTCAATAAAAGTAGAAAAAAGTTTGTCTCCACATCTTTTAGTTCTGCTGTTCCCAACCCACATGGACTTTCTGAAGGAGAGAAATGAATTTCCAAATTGTCACTTTGGCTCACTCATCGGTTGTCACTGTGTGTTTAGATAACACTTGTTAAAAAGTGATGGAGTTTGCTCTGCCACCTCATGCTTCTGTAACGAATCTCTTACAGAGTATCGGTTGGGGCAGGATTTATCAATGCCCCTCCTCATTGCCCCACAGAGTGAGTTGAATAATTCTAATAATCAAAAGCACAGAGTCTGCATCTAGTTTGGAAATGAAACCATGGGTAATTTTCAAAAGTAGTGCCCTCGATTTTTGATGAACTGTCACAGAAACAGGAATTACCACAATTCAGAAATCACATCCACTAACCGACAGGGATCAGCATCTGTGGATGATTTCTTCTAACCTACTACCCTCAAATTTCTTCCCTGCCCCCCTAATAAAAACACACCCTTTTGCCTCATGCTTCCAATTTAGTGCAATCATGCCTCTTACTGGCCATTGCCTTGCAGGACAGCAGCTGTCAAATACACAGAGGCAAAGTATGGGGGTTTGAAACATAAAGCCTCATAATGTGAAAGACGTGCACATCTTATATTACGTCTAATATTAGACTCCAATGAGGCTGCTCAGTCTGCAGAAGCAAACACTCTTCACATCATAGACACTTGAAATAAAAGAGTGCTAAATGGCACTTACCACTTTCCAGAGTCTTTAGAGATAATGTCATTCAGGAAAAGAAACTGACCTCTTCCTTCCTCCCTTTACCCTCCCCACCAATGAAATGATTGTGAAAGAGAAGCTCCAATCCTTGGAAGGTTTTAAGGAATTGTCTTTGAAGATGAGAGTTTTTGCTCTTCCAAAGATTTTGGGGATGGGAAGTTGGGGGAGATGACAGAGAACAGGGACAGAATGTGCCATTTCTGGAGTTGAGACAGCTACATTCCAAGTATAACCTACATTTTTTTCCCAGTAACTCATTTAAGACCTATTTATTTACATCATTGTACTAATCCCTCTGCCAGGCAGTAGGGGTAAAGGTAACAAGCCCTCCCTACTTGCTCTTAGGGAATTCAAGCTCTCGAAGTGAGAAGGTAAATGACTATACAGTACTAAATGCTATGGCAAACGCATGGATAAAATGAAGGAAAACCAGAGGAGACAAGGAGAGGTTGCCTCTGCCTGGGAAATTTAAGGACAGTTTCAGAGAGGTGATAACATATTAGCTTGATTTTGAAGGATGAATAAGAGATTTGTAGGTGGGTGTGGGGCTGTGGGGTGGAAGGGCACTCCAACATGTGACTGCAGTGTGGGCAATGACACATAGTCATGCACTAGCTGGCACAGCAAGTTGCTTGTTTGCCACAATGAGCCCAGTTCTCTGTAAAGTGAAACTATAAAAAAAATGCAGCTTCTCTAACCTTTATGGCATATTGAGATAAATGTCACTTGGCACTTGCATCTTCTGGCTTTTTGTGGAGCTAATTAGTCCATTGAGTATGCCTGAAAATATGGACGGTGTTCAAGCATACCTGTTTGATGCTGGTTACCAATTCTGTGCCTGCAATCAAGTTACTGATCACATTCTACCTCAATTCCTTTAGCTTAAGATGAGAATGAAAATAGAACCTGCTAAGCGGGATTATTGTGATGATCAGAAGATTCTACTGTTCAAAACTTAGCACATACAGTACCTAGCCCATAGGAAGTGTTCTGTATATATTAGTTATCATTAAGACCATCATTATTAAACATCCATTATTTATAGGCACTTTTCTGCACAGCTTGAGGATAAAAAAATATAAAAGTCACATATGATCCTATCCATGAGGATCTAGATGGTTTTGGTTGGGAAGACAAGGCATAAGTGCATGAATTAGTATAAAGGGAAAATTACATATATTAATTAGAATTATGTACTAATATACAGGAAACAAAAAACTAGGATAACTTATTTTAAGGTATTAAAATATTAAATATTTTAAGGTATTAAAATAATTGTGATAAAATGCATATTAAAATTTAAAAAATACATCTAAAAGAAGGATGAGTAAGAAAATGAGCTGAATTCATCACAAGGACTTGAACCTCAGTAGAGTTTTGAAAAATGGGTTAAGCAAGAGAATTTCAGGAAAAAAAAAGAGATCCAGAACACAGAATCTGTTGTCATCAGCAAGTCATCGAGGTGGAAATAAACATACCATTCTCTGCCTGTAATAATTATATTTGCCTGCAGGAGCATAAGATTCATGTTGGGCGTGGGCTGGAAATAATTGGATGTGGTCAGCTTCTGGAGAACATGTTGACCTCTGGAGAAATTTATCTGGCTTTGGTACCAACAGATACAGGAAATCTTTAGTTAAATTTTGTCTTTTCATTTCCTATTTAATTGCAATGGCAAAAATCTCTGAAAAAAGTGACATATTAAATACTCTTTGTTGGGACAACTTCTTTCACCTGTCTTTAGTCCCTAATTAAGTCACCATTACATAAAATGAAGTAGAAAAAAATTGCTCGAGTTTCTACTCCAATTTTAGAGTATGCCATAAGCCTGGTCTGTTGGGCTTGTGTTCACATCATTGAAAACGTAGGGAGAATTAGAAATAAAAAGAACTTTTATTCAACTCCCATTGTTCTTTCTTAATAAAACAAATACTTCAGTGCTGGTAATGGAGGAAAAAAGCTCTGTGCAGGGAGGGCTGGAAAAACTCAGAATCTTAATTCTTGCTCACTTAAATGTATACCCCCCAAATATTTATTAACAAGAAATCAATCTTCATCTTCTACTTAAGAAGTTGCATGATCAGCACTGTCTTCCCTCGACAAAAAGATCTGGCTGATTTACACTAAGTGGGGCATAGCCTTTGGGCAGTCTTCCTGGAAACAGGGATGGATTTGAGTTGCTCCATTTATTCTTTTTGGACCAGCTCCCCTCACGATCATGGGCACACCTATATGAGAATGCTGGTCTGAATTAAGGGCACAACTGATATCCATGGAACAAAGAGCATCATTTATCCTAGGCATCCTACATCTATCCTAGGAACACTGAGCCCTACCTCAACTAACTAAATGTCATTTTGCAAGGACAGAAAAATGTGGCAGTCAAATTTAAACAGATTCAAATGTGATGAGACAAAGTGCCTATGATTTTGAGTCAGCTACAAGTGTTCTCCTTGCAAACTTGTGTTTGAATTAGTTTTCCATTCAGTAACAAATATTAATCGCAACTTTACACTCTCTGATTTACCCATCCTGAGAAGTTGCTGTACTTAGATGCTTCCTATCACATTTTAAATGCTCTCTTAAATATTCAAATTATATAATTATGCTTAATTATGCAATACATTGTATTTGAATACACAATCATAATACAGTTTTGGCATCATTGTCATCTTACAGCATTTGCCTTATTATGTTGTGGCATTTTGAGTATTTCTGATCAAACAGTACAAATGGAACAGGTTTTGCATACTGAGCATCTTAAAACCCACTTTGAAGAGATTTACTATCAATGCACATTTTCTGTTCAGCTGGAAAAAATAAGAACTTTGTAGTGTGTGTTATGAAATGTTAAATATTAATACTATTTAAAGTTAATGGTATGCCAAAGAAAATGGCTAATAATACATTATACAATTAAATGCCTATCATATTAGCTCATCTATTAACAAAATAAAATAGATTCAAACAGAAGAGTTCTGATTTCTAGTTTTTAGCAAGAGTTGCCCATGTGTAAAAACTAAATTATTTATTCAATTTTTAAACTGCTGGATACATCAGTTTGCAATTATTTGCATATTTGAATGCTTTGTCATGTGTCCCTGATACAACAAAAACAGTAAACAGTTTTCTCTTACTGAATAAAAGCATCTTCTTCTACACGGATACCATGAAAAATAACCAAAATTACCAAAAAAGTATCCCCCCTCTTTTTCTTGGGATTTTTTTTTTTATGTCTAGAGCATCCCTGGCCCTTTGCTGGACTGTGTTTGCTATCAGGTCTTGACAAGATTTTCATCTACATAATTCTACATCATTATTCTGGCCCTCTCAATATTTACCTTTGCCTGTTGAAAGTTAAATCTCTCCTCTTTCACACTCCATGTTGTAATTTTCTATTAAATATCTTGGTACTTGAATGCCAACATGTACTTAGCTTTAATGATAATTTTTTCTTTTCTTTTCAATGTTGGTTGCCTAAAAGACTTGAAAGCATGTGTTTTTTGCTCCTAAAACATTTCAAAGATTACGTATAAATGAAATACTCAGGACATGTGATGGTTCACACTTATACCTGAGCTAGCAAACCAATTTAACTTGGACATGATTTCCCCTTTCCTGAACCAATCAATTGCTGCGAGGTTTATCTACATCAGCTCCCAAAGCAATTACTGAATGTTTTTTAAAAGTTTCCCAAACCCTGCAAAATTAATTTATCTGAAGAATTTTAAGCATGTTCAAAGACTGCTTGCAAGTAAGAGAATTGCCTGAGTGAGGTTTGACATCTCTTCTGATTTGTACAGCATAGCATTTATTGTCTTAACTGTAAAAATTCACTTAGTTGTTGTAGAGAGCATCTTATTTCTGAATATCGTGTACAAACTTTCCTCTGGGGAGTATCCCCCTCCTTTTATGGCAGTTCCTGAATTCTGGATGGGAATCTCCCTCTACCTCCACGTAGGGGGCTTGTTACCTCGTTCTAAGCCAATCAGCCCATTCTATTTCCTTAGCCAAAGTGATTGATTCAGGGATGAGTTAATAACACAATTTTGGTTAATAATAGTCAGGTGCTTTGGGAAAGGAGCTTCCTGAGGGACTAGAAGCAGGGATCATGTTGATCCAGAACTGCTGGCGGTCATTTTACAACCATGAAAAGCCTGAGTATGAAGTCAACAGGGAGGACAGCAGAGCTGACAGACTGAGAGACTAGGACTTATGATGCTGTTTAAGCTTCAGAATTTAGTTATGCTCGAAGCTGCATCATTTCCTGATTTTCCAGTTACATAAAGGAAAAAAAATCCTTTTTTTTTTTTTTTTTTTTTTTTTTTTGTTCCTTAAAATCAGAAGAGTCCTAACTGATTCACTTGTATGTTTTATTTTCTGCTTTGTTTCCCTAATGGTGCTGAGTTTTCCAGCTGCAGCATTCTCATATAGTAAAAGATCAAATATGTAAAGAAATCGAAAGTCAACATTTCTTTACAGTCCCCAGTGAAGGGCATTACATTTTAACTCATATAAGGAATGGTATACGAGCATGTTCAAAGTCAATGGATGACTTAAATCAAATACTGAAATGTGGTGCAGACGGTAGGTTTCATCTATTTTTTTCAGGGCCTAAGAATTTGTCTTAATGAAAATAAATCTCACCAACCTGAGCCCAAAGTAAGTGAAGGTAAAGTGGGAAGACTTTGCTTATACATTTCATTGTAGATGTTCTCTATTTCAAGTGATTTGCTTTTATTTTCAAGTTATTTGCAATTAGGATGATTAGTTTTAGCTATAGTTTGATGACAGCTTTGTAGACAGAAAGATAGTCTATATGGTCATCAGCAAAAATCATTAATTGGGCTGGGACATTTCTTCAATGGAGGATTGTTTTGGACTTCCTTTCATTCCAATAGAAATAACCTCAATATATGAACTAGAGTCAGCCAAAGTGGTCTAGTCATACTTTGTATCAAGAAAGAAATTTAGTCAGTGGGTGAAAAAGAGGTGGTAAAATTGTTAAGTAAAATGTGGCTTTTTAATCTAACTCAACTCCCACTGAGTTTCTTTTTCTTTATCATATAATCCTCCCTTCTTCTGATTCTTCCAATATTTCCTGTTCTTTGCTGTATTCCATCAAAGGTATGCTAGGCTATATGATATCCTACCAGATTAAAAGATTTATGTTCATGATTATGTCGATAAAGGGTAAGCCTCATATGTTATTTGTATAATAGTCAATTTTTCTTAATCCAGTATCTTAAACCGAAAACATAAAGTGCATGGTGGGCATATTCATGCACTCGGTATTTTTTTTTCTTTTTAAATAATATCTGTGCCATACATTATTAATGTGATCCATTATGGATGGGTTACAGAACTCTTTCTCACTTATTTAGGACAATGCTTCAGTATCCTTCTTAACACAACCATCTAGTCAGTGACCAAGAAACAATTGTATTTAGTATAAGAGGTGAAATTATTTGTCTTTCCTGCCTCAGCCAATGAATTGATTTTCTAATTGTGGCATCTCAGGCACAGTGAAATGCTGGTGGGAAATTATTTTGTAAAGAATTCCCTTCAGTGGCACACAAGCATCCACCTACACTGCTGTCAAATCAGGTTAGTCCATGAGTATTTTAAACGTAGTTAAATAAGAGATAGAGATTTGGGTGTTAATGAACAGTGCTTTTTATAATATCATTTGAATATGGATATACTCAGTGACCTAAGTGAGTTTGTGTTCCACCTCCTCCAGTTTAGATTATTTATAAAATAATTCAGGGCACTTCTTTGTCAGAATAACACATTCCTTCCATCTAGAGAAGGCTAAATTGAGTATTCCACTCTCTGCCTTTTTCCTTCCCTTTTGCCCCCAGAATAAGACTATTAACATGGAAAGCAAAATACAGGCACTATTAGAACGGTATCATCTCTTATTTACTTCACAAAACAGAATACAATATGGGTTGCTGTGAAATACAAATGAACTGTAATCCTCATCAGGTTTGGAAATAATGGATTCAGGCTAACATTTCCAGAAGAAATATGAAGGCAGTATTCTAAATTTCCTATTCTTTCCCAAATGAGTTTGCACAAAATGTGTCGCTAAGAAGAGTAATGTGCCCATCACATAGTGAAATTTCCCACTTGCAAAATGAAAATGAAAAGTCTGCATTTTAGGATGGCGTGTTTAAACACATGCACCATGCTGTCCTTACAGTAGGGAAAAGAAAGCTCCCCCTACTGGGGCATAAAAATGCCTCCTCTCTTTCCTGCACCCCATGGCTGTGTCATATGCAGGAAGGCACAGAAACATATAGTCTTCCCATTATCCCTCACAGAATCCTGGTTCTCTCATCAAAACATTACATTTTCCTCATTTTAGTTAATTAAAGGACAGCTGGACATTTCATTATTGCACCAGTCTCAGCTCTGTCTAGTTGAAATGGAGCATATAAAGGTCTTGGTCCCAAAGACATTTTCACCAGAGATAAACAGTTTTAAAATCCACGCCTCCGATGGAGAAATTTGAAAAAGTAGTAAAAGGAATCTTTAAAGTGTACACATATGTGTGTCTGTGCACAGTTTTTACAACACACAAGTACTTACACATATAGGGAGAATGAAACTCAGCACATAAGAATTTTCACTGGAGAAATATATATATATACATATGTCAGAATGAAGAAATAGAGTTATGTGATTTGTGAGTTGGTATTAGTGATCGAATATTAGCATTTATTGGAAAATCTCTAGAAATGTGAAACTCTCTCTCTGTATATATACACACACACACACATACACACACACACACACACACACACACACACATATCTAGTCAACCATCTAGTCAATCACCAAGTGTATATATATATATATACACACATATATATGTGTATATATGTGTAAGCATAAAAAACTAATGTAAATAGTACATGTAAATGTGAGATGTTTAGAGATTTGGAGGCATAGTCAAACTAAGGATAAAAATAATTGCTCCCATGACAATACATAAGGTAACACATTTTATCAAGAGGGCAAAGAGGTTTACACTGCAAAGGATTCTAATGAAAATTTTCCTCAAAAGACATTTCTAAGCTTGTATAGTTGAAGTGTTTGCTGTCTACAGGAAAAAAGAAATCTATAGTTAACCAAACCTAAAAATATTTCTACCAATTCTAGCTAATGGAAGCATGGCCGAGGGGATATTTAGCATGTTCCCTATATTTTTTCATGCTTTTACTGTCGCTGGTATGAGACACTTTGGGAACACTCCCTGCTCATCATAACCAAGTGGGCAGCCTTTATCAATAGAGAGGATTTGAACAACTGTTGCCTTCAGAATAGGTTTAATTAACGGTTCACCATTTTCAAGAAGAGGCTCATATTTTCGTATCTTTTTTCTTTTGAAATAAATCCTAAAGATTGTGGCTCCTTGAGAATCAGTCAATAGACAAGGCACTCTAACATTCTCTATCCACTGGACTGAGCAAATGACCTGCTTCCAAAGTAGCCTTAAGCTCTTTCAACAATAAAGAAGGTCTCTGGGCTTTGTGCATTGGAAACTTGGGTAGTCAAGGTTGCCACCTCTTAGAAATCTGAGGCATTACACTCACGTTGTTTTACAAACCACACTGATTAGATTTTTGATGAGATGATTCCAAACTCTAAGGGGTGTGTGTGAATGAGTGTCAGTTGTGGCTGTAGAGGTAGAGATCAATCATAGATGTTCTTTGCCCCCTTTCTTGTCTTCTTTAATAGGTTCAGGTACCACTATTTGCAGATACAAGTGATTTGGTTTGGCCACAGTCTGGAAACCATCCTTGGTTAGAACCTCCATTGATAATGCACATTTTCAAGTAAGTAGTACAAACAGTCACAGACTAAAAATGACTCAGATTTTTTTCTCCTCCCAATCTTGATTAGACATAAAATATAAGAGAGGCAACCTTTTCTAGAAATGGACCAAATATGCATCTGAACAAACATGGATGGGGAAATAAATAAGATTTGTCACTCGTTTCCAACAACTAGAACTGGGTTACCTCTTGTAAAGGAAGAGTGCACCTCCAAACCCACTATACTAGGTATGTTGGATCCCATAAAATTTCCAATTACTGCTTCAAAATTTATTGTGCACATATGGAAAATAATACTTGTAAAACAGAAAGGGGTTTGTGCCTTGTGCTGTCAATACTGTGAAGGATGGGGTGATTATAAAGCAAATTAACAATACTTTTAAATGTGCATTCACTTATCTTTCCAATTAAATCCTTGTTAAACAACTGCACAGACAGTAATGGTGCTTCTGCAAAGCACTGATCAAGACAGTTTTATTGTAATTTTTACTCTGTAACAATTAATCAAGTAGGCATTTTCTTTATTATTAAATTATTTAGTTAATAAATATTCTGAATTGGCTAACATATTTGTAGTTTACATGTTATTTTTGATTTTCCTAGAGTGGAACATATTTGGTAGTATTTTCATTTTCTAGCAGAGGGACCATTAATGGATGCGATTTTATAAATTTCTTTTCTCTAGAAGAACAAGAGAAGTCCTTGAAACTTTAAGCCCTTTAAAAACCTTATTTCAACCATTTTATTTTGTAAGGGATGCAAAACACATTGCTTTTAGCAGATAAGAAATGTGAGGTTTTGCTTTAAGGCATCTTTCTGTTGGAGTAAGCATTAAAATTAGCATTTTAAAAGTTCGTTAATACCAGTTACAGACTTTTGAGTCATGAAGCTACACTGTAGTTAGCATTTCCATTTCTTATCCCAGTAAAATGAAAAGTACCTGAATATTGTTTCTTCTATAAACACACAAGATGGAATAAATGAAGAAACAGATATAAAGGTATCTAGAGGTATTTTTTTAATTTGTGAATTTCCATTTTTGTAATCTAGAGATTTTAATTTATCTAGCTAGTATCTTTTACCACTTTTAAAGTGCTTTGCATGGTTCTCAATATGGCCCTTTGTGTTTTGGTTGTATGTTTTATCTTTTAAAATTTTTATTTAGGGGGGATTCCTACTTAACTAGATTAGTAGTGAGAGTAGTGGTTTCGGAAATCACACGTGGATTTAGGATTCAGGATGACTGTATTAATTCAGAAGTAAAAATAAACATATGACAGAGACAAGAGTTTCAGGAGTCAGAAAAAGAAAATTCCAGGTAAGCCTGGCTTTATAGTTGTCTAAGTGGTGTGATTTGAGGTGAGTCAACATTACTGTTGAAAACACCTTATGTAGAGACTGGAAATCCTCACTAGTTACCTGATTATATGAGGTCTCTTACCTTATATTCATAGGGGTAGCAGGAAGCATGACCTACTGTACTCAGATGAACAAATGATCACCTTAGAAAGTCTGAGTGGACTCTTGAGAGATGGGGATGATAACGCTGAGAACAGGAGAAGGGAAAGGGAGAGGGAGACAGGAATGGGGAAGACGGCTGTGTGCATGGAATATGGCTGTGGAGAAAGTGGGCTCAATAAGACTCAGTGTCTTACAGGTGTCAGGGGTGAGGACAGGGGTGATATGAAGGCTCCAAAGGCATACACAGGTGGGTGATGGTTTTAAGCCAGATAGATCTCTGTGGGGTAGAAGTGTAATGCTGAGTATTTTGGCAACTAGAAATAAGACGATCTGGCAGGCACAGCTTTCCTGAAAGCCTACAATGAAGATGGCACATGATGGGCATAGGGAGAAAACCAGAGGAAACTGAAAAATAGCTCAGTCTCCAGCATCTAACAGTCAGGAAAAGGAGAGATGTGGCATATGAAATAGACTAAAACCAGTACTGAAACGCAGGGACAACATGCTATGGGAACACAGTGGAAACAGCAGCTAATTCCTGTTGAGATTTATGCCAAGAATCATGAGATCTGTGTCAAGGAGGTGAGCTCATCTGTCAGCAAAACCACTGATGATGTGCATCTTGCTCTGAAAGACTGTTCTGCTGGGACCTATCAAATAATAATATGCATACATACCCTAGCCCCCAGGACTGATGGGCGATTGAATTCCAACATCCTAAGCAGATAATGGTGAGTGAGCCCCTTATGGTTGCCAGACATGAAAGTCATAGACTAACAAGAGGGAGCAGGGTACTTGCTCAGGAAAAATGTAGGCAGGGAGTGAGGAGACCACAAAAAGACGAACAATCTGGAGAAGTATAAAGGATGAGAAGATGGTGAAACAGCAAGAAAGGCAAATGCCACCAATACCTGCTGCTATTTAAGGGGAATTATTCCATGGGCTTTTTAGAATCCCATGGACATTAGGAGACTGTGGCTGGGCTTTAATGCCACCTTCTCTCTAAATTACCAGGAAACACATAATGCCTTCTCAAAATCTCAGCTGAATGAACAAATGCAACTCTTAGCAACTCATTTAAACTCATAGGGACTTTAGTTCATCTATAAAGTGGGTAGCTTTCTTACAAAGATTTAGTTAAATAGCATTTCAAGTGCTTTAGAGCAGTAGTCCCCAACCATTTTGGCACCAGGGACCAGTTTGGTGGAAGACAATTTTTTCACAGAGTGTAAGGGGAAGAGTATGCCTTCAGGATGATTCAAGCACATTGCATTTATTGTACACTTTATTTGAGGAATGATTCTTGTGGCTTGTGGGGGTGGTGGTTCCAAGGAAAATTTGAGTGACATTTAAATAATCCAAGAAGAAATTGAGATAAGTCCTTTCTTTATAAAATATTCTTTCCTTTAAAAAATGTTATACTTCATTATATCACAATAGGTTTTTTCGTTAGGAAAAACCTAAGGACACATTTAGATATAACTTCCACATGGTATAGCAGTTTCCATTGTAACAGATTCATTACATCATGGGATTGACTCATCTTAAAAGAAAAGATATTCTTGCTTTAAAGATAATAAAATTGACCTGGGGAGGTCAAATGACTTGGGCAAGACAACACAATTATTAAGAGGTGACATGGAAATTGACCTAGGCTTTCTAACTCCTGGGCCACTCTTCTTTCTACACTTTATTGCTTAAAGGAAATTGTTTAAAAGGCCTATGGAAAATAAAACAAGTAGAATATGAAGTTTTCCCTCATATAAATCAGTCGCCATTATTATAGCTTGACTGTGCTACTGTAACAACCTTCTAATTGGTACCCTGCATCTACTCTTTCCCCCTACAATTCATTCTCTTAGCCAATGGAATAATTTAAAAACAAATAAATAAGTTCAGCTAATTTTCTGCTTACTGCTGTCCTACACCTCACTGACCTTCCATTGAGCTTAGAATAAAAGCCAAGCTTCTAATCATGATTGGCAAGGCCTACCTGACCTGGCTTTGCCCATCCCTCTGGCCTTCTGTGTGTCCTGATCTCACAGAAGCCCTCATTCTCCAGAACCAGTTTCTCTGCTTTGCACTCCCCCCACATCTCTCCATGCCTCCCTGCTTCCTATCAGATCAAGGGTCTATTCAAATGGCTCCTCCTCAAAGAGAACTTTTCAGGTCATCTAATCAAGGGCCACCTCACCCGTCTCCATCTGTCATTCTCTATTACATCATAACCTTGATTATAATTTCTGATACCATCTGAAATTATCTTGTATATTTATTACGTATCTCTTGACACCAAAATGGATGATCCACCAGAGCCTGATTTTCCAAGGCTCTCTTTGGTACCCAGAAGAGAGCCTGGTTCACAAAAGGTTTTCAAGAAATACTTATGAATGAATAAATCCCCATTTGAAGTCTTCCTTTAGGCCAATGTTTTAGGCCTTTTTAAAAAAATTATTATACTTTAAGTTCAAGGGTACATGTGCACAACGTGCAGGCTCGTTACATAAGTATACATGTACCATGCTGGCTCGCTGCACCCATCAACCTGTCGTTTACATTAGGTATTTCTCCCAGTGCTATCCCTCCCCCTGTTCCCCACCCCATGACAGGCCCGGGTGTGTGATGTTCCCCACCCTGTGACCAAGTGTTCTCGTTGTTCAGTTCCTACCTAAGAGTGAGAACATGTGGTGTTTGGTTTTCTGTCCTTGCGATAGTTTGCTCAGAATGATGGTTTGCAGCTTCATCCATGTCCCTGCAAAGGACATGAATTCATCCTTTTTTATGGCTGCATAGTATCCCACGGTGTATATGTGCCACATTTTCTTAATCCAGTCTATCATTGATGGACATTTGGGTTGGTTCCAAGTCTTTGGACTTGGATACCAAAGTCCAATTCACAATAATGTGAATAGTGCCACAATAAACATACATGTGCATGTGTCTTTATAGTAGCATAATTTATAATCCTTTGGGTATATACCCAGTAATGGGATCACTGGGTCAAATGGCATTTCTAGCTCTAGATCCTTGAGGAATTGCCACACTGTCTTCCACAATGGTTGAACTAGTTTACACTCCTACCAACAGTGTAAAAGCGTACCTATTTCTCCACATCCTCTCCAGCACCTGTTGTTTCCTGACTTTTTAATGATCGCCATTCTAACTGGTGTGAGATGTTGTCTCATTGTGATTTTGGTTTGCATTTCTCTGATGACCAGCGATGATGAGCATTTTTTCATATGTTTGTTGGCTGTATGAATGTCTTCTTTTGAGAAGTGTCTGTTCATATTCTTTGCCCACTTTTTGATGGGGTTTTTTCTTGTAAATTTGTTTATGTTCTTTGTAGATTCTGGATATTTGCCCTTTGTCAGATGGGTAGATTGCAAAAATTTTCTCCCATTCTGTATGTTGCCTGTTCACTCTGATGGTAGTTTCTTTCATCATGCAGAAGCTCTTTAGTTTAATTAGATCCCATTTGTCAATTTTGGTTTTTGTTGCCATTGCTTTTGGTGTTTTAGTCATGAAGTCTTTGCCCATGCCTATGTCCTGAATGGTAGGTTTTCTTCCAAGGTTTTATGGTTTTACGTCTAACACTTAAGTCTTTAATCCATCTTGAATTAATTTTTGTATAAGGTGTAAGGAAGAGATCCAGTTTCAGCTTTCTACATATGACTAGCCAGTTTTACCAGCATTTAGGCCTTATTTTATACCCTTAGCTAATTTCCCGCCTTTCCCGATTATTCTATTTTGCAGTTTATATTACTTCATTGGAGCTCTAGCAAGACCAGGACATCCACTTGTAATTTGAGCCAGAGGTGTTCTCTGGCAAACAGAAGATGAGGTATGGTGAGATATGGGGCTGACAGGGACTTGGCAACAAACCACCTCACTGAAAGGGATTACACCATGGAAATTCATATAATTCACATAAGACCCTAAATGTGGCTTTAGTATCACCTGGGCTTGGGGGTCCTCCGTTGCTTTGGCAGTCTTTTTTGGCCTAAAGGACAAGGCTGGCAGGGCTGGCTCTGATCTTCCAAGCCTGGAAGCTTCCCCCTCTTCTTCCTGTCTTTCCAATGTATTCTATGTTGGGTGGGTAGATAGTGAGTTCAGGCAGAGGTGGGTGGTGAGGGTTGGGAAGAGGAACATCTTTCACTGGACTGATTAGACAGCAACTCTCAAATTCTGAAGATATTCTTTTTGGGGCTGTATATTTTCCTGGGTCTGGGTTGTGGTCCTGAGAGCTAAAGCCTACTTTTCAATAAGAGCCTATCCTTTGCTGGTGGCCCAACATGACTCATTAATGCACTTGTTTGTTAGATTCATTCATATCAAAAAAGCTTTTATTTGAAGGCACAGTTAAGAGCTAGGGATACTGAGGAGTCCAAGACAGGGAAGGTCTTGCTTACATAGATGCCACAGTGTGGAGGAGGAAGGCAAGCACTGAGGTGATAAAGAAGCAAGGTGGGGCCAGGCGCGGTGGTTCACGCTTGTAATCCCAGCACTTTGGGAGGCTGAATTGGGCAGATCACGAGGTCAGGAGATCGAGACCATCCTGGCTAACACAGTGAAACCCCATCTCTACTCAAAATACAAAAAATTAGCCGGGTGTGGTGGCGGGCGCCTGTAGTTCCAGCTACTGGGGAGGCTGAGGTGGGAGAACGGCGTGAACCCAGGAGGCGGAGCTTGCAGTGAACGGAGATGGCGCCACTGCACTCCAGCCTGGACGACAGAGCGAGACTCAGTCTCAAAAAAAAAAAAAAAAAAAAAAAAAAACCCAAAAAAAGCAGCAGCAAGGCACTTTTAGAAACCATGTGCTCTGAAGAAAGGAAAACACGATACTGGGAAAGGTAGTAGCTGGGTGTGGGTGCGGTGAAGCTATGTCTCAGACGCATTATTCAGGAAAGGGCTTCCTGAGAAGGTGGAGAGGGGGGCATCTTGTGGGGATCTGCTGGAAAGTCACTTCCGGTAGGCAAGAGCAAATGCAAAAGTCCCAGAAAGAGGATGAGCTTGATGAATCTGAGGAAGAAAGGAAGCCGTGGTGGTTGAAAAATAATGAGGAGGGGAGAGAGCTACACAGTGACGTCAGAGAGAGAGGAGGGAGCAGACCTGGGATGCCTGCAGATCCTAGTATTTTCTCACCAACTCACACTGAACCAGCACCAGGGTTCTTAGCTGATAGATTGCAATGCCCATGCACATGGAGGCTCCATGTGAATGGAAAGGTCACTTGTCCTAGTCACTGCTGTATTTCCGGTGTCCCACGTACTACCTGGCATCTCGTAGGAGTTCTTTAAGCATCTGTCAAATGAATGATGTAAAAGCCAAAATCTTATATTATGGAGCTCATCTCTATATCATCTATTAATCCTGGGACCCTCAGAGAAGCGAGAAGCAGATAAGGCTATCTGCCGCCACCTCTCCAGTGGGTCCATACACATGAAGGCATAATAGAGTCTGTGTGGTTCTAAGTCATTCAGACCTTAGTTTGAATCTCGCTTTAGCCCTGAATTTGTTAACTTTGAATATTTATCTTCACGTTGTGCTTGGGGACCTGAAAAAAATTTCTTCCCATCTCTGCAACTGTTACTTTCCTTTTCAGGAACAGCTTTAAGGAGATGAGAATAGTTTTTTTCTACAGCACACTTTTGTTAGGAAATGTTTCCAAAGTACATGGGGCACCTTGGAAAAGAGGTGCTATATAAATATATGTGAGTCACTAAAGCTGTAATTACCAGCAACAGGGATCCTTGTGTGAAAACAAAAACAAAAGACATGCTTTCAAAATTCAGGGCCTGGGGGTTAGCAAGAGCAGTATGGCTTCATTGTTATTTATCTAACCCTAAGTATTTCCAACATTTTGGAGGACTAAGATAGCATGCCAAGTTATACCACTGACTGACATGTTCGATTACTAATAACATACCATGTTGAGGGACAGTAAGTTATCTCGCCTCAAGCTTTGTTTTGTTGATACAGAAAATGGGGATATGGGATCCTTCACTATTCATTTCTTTTATCCAGTCTAAAATTAAGTGCTAACTTATAGGCGTCTGGGAGAAAACATAATGTAAAATATAGCTTGAGTTTTATTTGCTGAGAAAATGGAACCAAATATAATGTACCAATGAAGTTATCTTATATAGAGTTGGCTTGTATAAGATGTTCATCATTCTCTTATTTTGTAGAAGCAAACCTTTATTTCATACATTCAAAGTGGCAGGCACTTTGGTATGCTGGAGATACAAAACTGAATCAAGTTTTCTACTCTTAATAATCCCCAAAGCATTTGGGGGTTATTTATTAAAAGGGTAATTTAAAATGGATTTTTTTTTCTTATAGAGGCTGAACACCCAGAAAATATAGTATTATAATGAGAACAAGTGATTTGGGATTCCTTAATGTTAAAAATAAGATAGCATCTCTCTGCCCCCTTCCCCATAGCAAATTGAATCCAGCCAGCAGGCAATATATTTTTGGGAGTAAGTTTAAAATAGATTCAACTCCTGGCTTCAATACTGTATTAATTTTGTAGCCTTAGAAGAGTTACTTAATTTTTCTAAAGTATGATTTCCTATGCAAAGAATGTGAATAACAAAGTTTATCTACCTTGAAAACATTTATGAGGGTCAGAGATAACTCTAACTTTGAGTACCTGTCATATAGTAGATTCTCGATTAAATGCTCCTATTATCAGCAATGACATAATTGTATTACATTTTTCAATATTATTTACCCCTTGGTTTTGTTAGCAAATGATTAGGTAAAGCACCTTTTATTTTCATTTCAGAACTCACAACATTGGAAAAGGATTGTTATGGTAAAATGCGTAATTTTAATCATACTAAAACATACATAATATATCCATGGTAGTTTTTAGTTATATAATGAAGCAGTTCATAAAAGTCTGTCAACATTTTTATATTAATCAATAGCCAAAGAGAAGATTTCCCCTCACTAGAAAATTGGTTATCGAAACAGGTATTCATGGTCTATTTCTGCTTTTTTCAAATGAAAATCTTGTACATGTTATGTCTTGGTAAGTCACATCTCCACTAGAGAACCAGAATAAAACTAACTTGCCACTGTGCAGGGGGTTTCCAAACCTGGCTATGCACTCTACTTATCTGGGGAGTTTTTCTTTTAAAACACTTACTTATAGCTCAAAGTGCAAACTTTTTACATTGGAATTTTTAATGAATGAGCTTCAAAAATATTTATTTTTGAAAAGCTCTACCACTTGATTCTTATGAGAGTCAGGTTCTAAGATGACCCCCCATTATCCCCACTTTCTTGTGTTTATGCCTTGTGTAGTCCCCTCCCCTAGGATGTAAGGTGGGAATTGTGACTTGCTTGTAACCAACAGTAGGTAGCAAAGGTGATGGAATGTAACCTTCATGATTATGTTACATGGGATTAAAACTTCTGCTGTACTAATAATCTGTCTCTCCCTTGCTGCTTTGATGAGGGCAGCTGCCATGTTGTGAGATGGTCCATAAGGCTTTTGGCCAACAACCAATGATGGATTGAGGCCTTCAGTCCAATAACCCACAAGGAACTCAATCTTGCCAATGACCATGTAAACCTGGAAGCAGACCTATCCTCAGTTGAGCGTCTAGATGAGAACCTGCCTATGGCTGACACCTTGATTTTGCAGCCTTGCAGAGGATTCAGCTAAGCTGTGCCCAGACTTCTGACCCACAGAAACTGTGAGATAATAAATTTGTATTGCTTTAGGTAGCTAAGTTGGCAGTAATATGGTTAGGCAGCAGGAGATATGCAATACAATTCTGATATGCAGTCAAGGCTGGGAACCAGTGCTACAGTGTTGTTAGAGCAGAAGCAAGCATGGTGTGTTTTCCTATGAGGCTTTTAATAACTACTTATTAATTTTGATGGTTATGGCAATGATTTGTGATGATGATGATGGTGATGATCATGATGGAATTTTGTAAATATCTTAGGGATTTTTCTTGGGGATTAGTAGTTACATAACTCTGACTAATTTAATTTCTAGACTCTAGCCAAGTCTATATGGAAAAGCCACAACTGAATTAATAGTTAAAATTTCAGTAGATTTCACTCTCCTTCTCCAATGAGTGTGGAGCTATTCTTTGCAACTTAGAACATCCCCAAAACATATTGACAAGATGAAATTATCTCTTTTGTGTCCAAGAATTCAGAAGGCCTATGAATTTGGCTAGTAATGATTTCAAACACTGGATAGTAAAGAATTTCCAAAGTTTTATTTGGTTTTTCTTCCAATTATCATCAAGGAAAATTCAATCATGTGGAAGGCAAAAACCATATTTGATTATAAATATTTGGTATCGTGCTATTACCAAGAAAATGTAATATTGATTTGATTTCATCTATCTACTTGTCATCTTAAAGTTAATAATAACTATCCCCTGGCTGATTCAGTTTTTAAAGTCCTCACATTTCCATTATTCCCATTTTGGAAATGAAGAGTTTGTGATTTAAAGGGGTTAAAATAGTTTCTAGTAGGCTTTCAAATAGTTCAGAATCAAGATAAATAGGTCGATCCTTCAACTTTTATCTGGTGCTTTTCCCCATTAGATGGTCTCTGCCTTTATTTCACAACAGCATTAGGTCAGCTCCTTATTGCTTGGTATGTAATGAATTAGAAGACACAATCCACAGTAAATGTGTGGTATAGCTTTGTTTTAAAATAAGTAGCCAGGATTTGTGTGTCTTGGAGACTATCAGGATTCATAAACTTACTTTTGTACTATAATGTAAAACTCAGAAACTATATAAATGTGCATGAACACGAATAACTTGCTCTTTTGACCTCTGTGTTCAGCATTATTTACTAATGCCAATACATTTTCTTAAGCAGCTAGAAAACAATACATGCTTCATCAATAGTCTTTGAGCTCCCTGACTCAATGTAGCTGAAAAATGAGGTCTAAGAAAGTTTCCAAAGCCCTGAACGATGTTAGAGTCTGGCTCTTTTATGATCAAGTGATCTTTTCAACTTTAATGGGAAAAATAAATCATTGTTAAAAGATAATCTTGTCACATGAAAGCCAAAAAGGTGCAATATCAATGATTCAACTTACCAAAAAGCCACCCTGTGGAATGGAATAAAGCAAATAACACAGTTTGTTTTGTTGTTGCTGTGGTTGGCAGTGAGGGTAGAGTAGGCTTAAGGAAATACTTCGTTTTAAAAATAATAAGAGGGCAATATAAACTTACTTAATAGAAAAATGAATGGACTTGATACAAGGGCTATTTTATAAGAACAGAAATTTGAAATCCTTTTTCAGATCTTTTTCTGTTTCATCCAATTGCTTATTTCATGATGAAACTGCCAATTGTTCACATTCTTTCTCACTTTCTCTTGCTTTTATTCAATTTTTGATGCTGCCAATAATATGAAAAGCACAGGGATAGCTACTAAAGTTGATGCTTGGCTTTGCTTTAAGGTACAAATCTATATTAAAGTAGTTTAGGTACAGTTGGTAAACAAAATTGTTTTTCTAATAGTTTTTTTCAACGGAACTTATTCTTAGCATGTTTAAACTAAGCACATTCATCTCTTTAAGTCAATATCTAATTTGGATTATTATGCCAATAAAATCTAGGTAGATAAAGATATCTACAAGACTATAAATTAATGAAAAAATCCTCTCATTTAAAACAAATGCACACGCGTGTGTGCGCTCACACACACTCAAACGAGATTCTTGATCATGTAGATTTATAGCATTTGTATACTTTGTTCCTCCTTGTTTGCAAAAGTAGAGAAAGTTTTCCTTAACAGTTTTTCTTTAAATTTTGTTTCTACAAATGAAAAACATGTCGGCCGGGCGCAGTGGCTCACGCCTGTAATCCCAGCACTTTGGGAGGCCGAAGCGGGCGGATCACTTGAGGTCAGGAGTTTGAGACATGGTGAAACCCTGTCTCTACTAAAAATACAAATATTAGCCGAGCATGGTGGCGGGCGCCTGTAATCCCAGCTACTCAGGATGCTGAGGCAGGAGAATGGCGTGAACCCGGGAGGCAGAGGTTGCAGTGTGAGCGGAGATCGCGCCACTGCACTCCAGGCTGGGTGACAGACAGAGACTCCCTCTCAAAAAAAAAAAAAAAAAAAAAAAAAAAAGAGAGAGAGAGAAAGATAAAAGAAAAACATGTCTAAAATCCTGGTAAGAAGTAGTTTTCTTCAGTTCAGGAAAACAGAGAGAATATTTGTAACTGTGTACTAAGAGACACCCATCTGAAAAATTCCCAGTCAGTTCTTCCAGCAATGCTTCATAGCTCTCCCATTGGCTCAAGGGCTCGGGAAGGTTCATAGCAAGATTTTTCCAAAAAGAAAGGCAATCTCTCTTGTCCCTTTTTCAAAGGGTGAAAGAGGATGTCTAAGTAATACCAAGTGAGTCTGAACTGAATTTGTAGTTTGGGCAATAAGCCTAAGGCATAGATGGGCAGCTCAAACCCAAGTGTCAATGTGGGAAGGAGGGGGAATTTAGCCTGGGGGAATTTCCAAGACTTTCTGTCAAAAGTTCTCAAGACATGCAGCATCCTCCATGCTGAAGTCTGTCCTTTGCAAAGTACCCCCCATGCAAGAAAACTGTAAGGAGGTCACAGATCATTCTGAAGAATCAACGCAATGTCACAGGCTGATGACAGGTTGACATCTAAGGTCATGGACCAGTTTTCTTTGGGGATGCCTTCACAAAGCAGAAGAGCTGTATCAGCAAAATGTCACTGAAAGCTGTCACCAAATTCAACAAACAGGGCAGAGCACTGCTCACAAGCACACCAACAGCCCAGTAAATCGAGAATCCTCGATCCCTTTCCCAAAGGCTGCAACAGAATAGTGTGTTAAAGTAGTTTCTTGGGCCAAACATAGATACATAAAGCCATACAGGGAATGGCAATGCCAGGCTTCTTCATAACTGTGATGTTTGGCGTTTCTCCAAACAGCTCTTGAACAATTTTAGCAAAACTCCAACGGTAGTACGCGTCACTAACCAACACAAGAGGCGGGGTGTAAAGGAAAGTCACGAATGAGCGTGCGTAGCACGAAAAGACTAATCTCTGCTTTTATAAAGAGATAATCAACAGCTGATGAATTGGAAATGCAGAATGATGGCGGTGGTTTGCATCATAGGCTCTGAGTCAGACAGATCTGGGATCTAGTCTTAGCTCCTTCACTTATATGTTATATGACCTTAGGACATTATTCAATATCTGAACTTCAGTTTTTACAGCTGTAAAACGGGAATAATAATACTACCTACTCTATGGGATGGAAGAAAGGATTAAATTAAATTATGTAAATAAAGTGCTTAGGACGGTGCCTGGCAAATAATAAATTATGAAAATGCTGCTTACTTTCATAATAATTACTATTATCATCATTACTAGTTATAATTAGGAAATGCTTTTCAAAAGTGAACACTTTGAATATAACTTACATGTCATCTGAACTGGAAGTATAATAAGGGTATCTAATTCCCCCTGATTTAGTAAGTCAAACAGAAAACCAAAACAAATTGAGTTATTCAACTGGTGTATTTAGAATTGCTGATGATTGTAGAATTCAAGAAAATTAGTGAAATACATAAATTGCAATTCATCTGTCTTGAAAATCTCAAAAATCAGTTTTTATTTGTCTAGTCTAACAGTGGGCAGGGCTTACTTGTTTAAAAATGTATATTTAGAACCTTCTAGAAAAGAAACATGTGCAAGGTGAATAAAGGGGAATAAAATATGTTAATACAAGGCAGGTATGCCAAAAATCATTTATGTTTCATCTTAGACTGCAAAAATGATGCACTGCCTTTACATAGCACTTTATGCTTTTCATGGAATTTTCCCTGCATTGCCATTTTATTCTATTAGACACACAGAGACACACAGAGAGAGGGCCACAGAGGGCCACATGTACACTTACAATCTCTTTGCACCCAGCCCTGATTATTTTCAAGTCAGCTCTACTATTAGAGTCCTGGTCCAGATGGAGGGGAAGGTATGGCATTAGCAACAAGGTTGTGGGGCCAGTCCAGAAAACACATTCAAAGGATAATCTGATTAGCAAATTTTGAAAGGGGTTGGTATATCCATTTCACTTATCATCTAATTCAAAAAACTCCATAACACAACTTGGACAAAGTTACCAGTATCAAAGGTCCTAATGAAGCATAATTTGTGTTGAGTATGTTGCATTCTGACAGTGCTATAAACCAGGGAGACAGTTTACTGACAATTCTGTGCTACCAGATACCAACGCAGGCCTCTGTCCAGCTTTACATTGTCAATTCTCATGGAAACATGAGCGGTTACATAGCCTCAGAGTACACTGAAGTTTGGATTGCAAAAGATGAGATGGACAGATTTCATATTTTCATTGCAGATTTTTTTCTTTGCCTTTTCAAACTACTGAGTATAATTTTTTTTAAAGGCAGGAAATGCAACTAGTGTTTGTTTCTAGCATGGCTTCTGTTTTGAGATTTCTTCTTTGTAGAAGAAATGTGTTGCCCAGCTGTCTAGAATCCCAATCAGGATATCGTTTCAGCATAAACTGTATTATAAAAATGATTTTAGCTGATTATAAGCTAGAATGAATATGAGGCTAGGGCTATTTTATCCAAATTTTACCCACAGAGGGGGCACTCTGATTCAGTTAAATGGAAATAATATAAATGAATGAGGTAAAGTTTAGTTCTGTGTTTTGCCCAGGAAAGAGAGTAATTGTGAAAGACAAAGAATTGCATTAGTGAACAAGCAGAGCTGTGGAGATTCTCAGTTATAGAGATTCTTAGAAGCAAGAGTCATGTGGCAAGTGGCCAAAAGTATTGCAATCAACATTTAAAAAACTGGTTCAACCCAAGTTGAATTGCTGGAGAATTGAATGCTCTCCAGTTTTAATACTTCTCCTACCTGCAACACTCACATACATTGTTCAACAAATATTAATTAAAAACTCTCTGTATGAGGAGCTCCTTGTATGGAAACACCAAGGCTAGAACTGGTTAATGGGAAAAGATACAAGGATGATTCAAGTTCTACCTTTTTAGAGATTTGTGAAAGAGACAGACATTTCAGCCAGTATCCTATTTTTTGATTCCAAGACTTACAAATTTTAATGTTTCTGAAATACAATCACTGAGTACATTTGATTATATCCTTTCCAAAAGTTGGCATTAAATCTATGGGTCTTATAATAGATGGAATTTTAAAAGTTAGATGTGAATGTACTACTGTAAATTCAGCTATTCAGTGTAAGGGGAACAGAGAAGAAATCTAACTGGAGGCTTCTTGAATGAAATTACTATAATCTGGGCCTTGAAGAAAAAGAAGAAATCTACCAGGCTGGAAGCTTGTGTATGTGGGATGAGAAAGAAAAGATAGGAGGATATTGAAAGTAAAGGGAAGAGCATATGCAAAGACATTAAAAAACACAACAGTATGGAAATGTGGGAGTACAGTTTATATATTAAATGTATTATGAAAAACATTCAGAGAACCTGAAGCCAGCTATTATAGAAGCTAAGTGGGAAGCTAGAGTACAAGGATTTAGGATTTGGAGTTCTTCTGAAGACACTCTTGATTGTTTTTAAGTAAAAGGAGAACTAACATGAGTCTGTCACATTCCTAAGTGTTGTAGATGTTATTCAATTTAATTTTCCCAAATGTTCCCAAGGCATCCCCCCACTGTTTTTCCTGATAAGGAACAGAGGCATAGGGAGGTTAAGATACCAAGGATACAAGGAGAGAATCTAAGTTCTACCTCATCTGTATGATTTTAAAACCTATGAGCTGTCAATAACACCAATTTAAGATGTTTCGGTCTTGTTTTTCATTTTCTAATTTTTAATTTTTATTTTTTGAATTATTATACATTTTTAGAGCAGTTTTAAGGTTACAGAATAATTGAGCAGAAAGTACAGAGAGTTAACTTATATCTCCTCACCCTTCCAAAAGTTTTCCCTATTAATAGCATCTGGCATTAATGGGGTAGATTGTTATAATTGATAAGCCAATATCAATACATTATTATTAATAAATATTATAATTTACATAAGGATTCACTCTTTGTGTTGCATTTTATGGGTTTTGACAAATGTGTAATGACATGTATGCGTAATTATGGCATCATACAGAATTGTTTGCCCTCAAAATCTCCTGTGCTCACCTATTCATCTCTCCCTCTTTCCCCCAAACCCGTCTCACTGTTTCCACTCATCTTTTACTCTCTGTAGTTTTCCTTTACCCAGAATGTTATATTGTTGGAATCATGTGTTTTCACACTGGCTTCTTTTACTCAGCATATGCATTCAGATTACTCTAAGTCTTTTCATGGCTTGAAAGGTCATTTCTTTTCATCCCTGAATAATATTCCATTGTACGGATGTATTCTGGTTGGTTTGTCCCTGCACCTACTGAAGGACATCTTAGTTGCATTCTAGTTTTGCCAATTATGAAAAAAGCTGCTGTAAATATTTGTATGTAGGTTTTTTTGTGTTCATGAGTTTTTAACTCATTTGGGTAAGTACCAAGAAGTACTGGATCATACGATAAAAATACATTTATTTTCATAAGAAACTGCCAAATTTTCTTCCAAAGTGATTGAATCATTTTTCATTTCCACCAGCAATGAATGAGAGTTCCTGTTGCTCCACATCTTAGGCAGCATTTGGTGTTGTCAGTATTTCAGCCATTCTAACAGATGTGCAGTGATATCTCATTGTTTTAATTTACAACTCTTTGATAGCATATGCATTTCCTAATTTTTTTCTTACCTACTATATATTTTTTCTATTATCTGTTATTTTGACTTTTACATTTTCCATCATTCATTGGTTCATTCATCAACATATAGTAAGTGTCCATTGCAAGTCAATAACATTTTTTGAATATGGGTCATTTTTCTTTTACTCTTTTTCTATTTTTTCCCCATTTTTATTTTGACATGTTCCATTCATTATTTATTTCACATAAACTATTAATTTGTTTCTCTATATATTCTATTCATTTCTAGATAAACTAGTTGGTTATCTTTTACTTTTCTGATAATTTTTAAATTTCCTCCACTTTCTCATTCTCCTGTTAGTTTTATTATTATTTATTCATAGTACATACAGCACAGTGTCTGAAATATTGTTCCATATGAAACTGTTTGAAAAAATCTCTGAAGTGGAAATCACTTACCTTGGTTGACAATAAATCTTAACTTCTGTATTGTTGCCAGATTGCCACTAACTCGATATATTCCATCAACATCTAGACCTGAAGACAAAAGGGCATATTTTATATTAGCACATATAGGAACTGAGATGGCTAAAAAAAAAAAAAACTATGAAAAGAAGGAGTAAATCACACCAAATATCTCTTCTTCTCAGAGAAAACTAATTTGTATGTTCTAAATTATGCACTCTTCAAAATTTTAATCTCAATAAAGTAATTATGGTGTTCAGTCATAATTAAAATTATCATCAGTAAATTTGAGTCTAATTGAGGCACAAAAGAGCAGTAGGTAGCATAGGATTACATCATATATTTAAGGTTCATTTCCAAGGAAAATATAGGAATCAAACTGGGTAGGGGAGAAACCTCTAGACATTTGTGTATTATTGCCTTTTTTCTACAAGGTAAAATAACTCAAGACATTTGTGAGACATTTGCTACTGGCCTGACTTACTGTCTTCCTGCCTTTCTGTCTCTCTTCTTTCCTTCCTCTCCTCCCCTCAGCTCTTTTTCTTCCCTCCATTTCTGTTCTGTTCTGTTCTATTCTGTTCTGTTCTATTCTATTCTATTCTATTCTATTCTATTCTTTTTTTTTTTTTTTTTTTTTTTTTGAGACTGAGTCTGGCTCTGTCGCCCAGGCTGGAGTGCAGTGGCCGGATCTCAGCTCACTGCAAGCTCCGCCTCCCGGGTTTACGCCATTCTCCTGCCTCAGCCTCCCGAGTAGCTGGGACTACAGGCGCCGCCACCTCGCCCGGCTAGTTTTTTGTATTTTTTAGTAGAGACGGGGTTTCACCATGTTCACCAGGATGGTCTCGATCTCCTGACCTCGTGATCCACCCGTCTCGGCCTCCCAAAGTGCTGGGATTACAGGCTTGAGCCACCGCGCCCGGCCCTATTCTATTCTATTCTATTCTTGTTTTCCTGTGATTGCTACAGAACAACATATTTTGGTCTGATTGTTTGAAACTAAAGAGTAAAAATTCTATTCTAGATATAATGCTAGTTTGATAACTTCCAGTGTATTATAGGTAATGGGTGCTCCATTATGGAGAGAAAAATAAAAAAATCTTTAGCAAAATGGTAAAATGAATTTCAGATTATTTTAGAACTGTTCATCTGTAATTCAAAATAACTTATCCTGGCAGTGAATTTCAATAATCATTCACTTGTTTTCCACACATCTATTTATAGAATCTAGTTAATTTCATGACCACGTTATGAGGACAATGAAGAAACAGGAAAACGAAAAGGGAAACACTTAGTCAAACACTATAGTAGTATCTAAAAATGCCGAAAACATAATTTTAATGTCAAGAGTGTATATTCTTTGATGTGTCTGGGCACTCAGAGAGGCCTAGGTGAAACTGCCAGCAGACGCAAAGGTCTTATCTCAGCAGTTTCTCTAGGGAGGTGGTATAGCATCATGGATAATCATTGTAATTCACAATAGTATTAAATATATTGGTAGAAATTATTGCCATAGTATAACAGAATAAAGGCTTTCCAAAGCTCTTTACTGGCATAAAATGAGCTCATTTATTGCTTTACTATCTCTACATTTTTACACACTTTATATTAGGAACACTTCTGCCATTGTGCAAAATATTTCATTGGGAGGTTAGGGTAGAATAACATAGCTTAGAACACGGGTAGTAATGGCATAATTTAGGATAGTCATTCACTATAGTTTTTACTCTTCCATGTAATAAACTATATGATTACTTGAGATAATGGCAATAAAATGGAATAGCTATTAACAAATGTATTAATTGATGTGACTTTATAGTTCTAGAATAATCTAAGAAATGATTGAGACTCTGTCTCTCCCTGAGAACTATAAATTGTGAGGAATTGGATGAAGCTGGACACCAGTTAGCCAGTGGTGAAACTTTCTAAGACATATATATTTGTAAAAATCCAATATATTTTTTCTTCGTGATGCACAAATTACCTCCATTAATCTAAGTCTACTCTGGTTTGTTTGTTTTAAAGTACAATTTCTGCTTGACAGCTTAAATGTGATAATAGTCCTAATTAAAATTTTTTTAATATTTAATTCCTACCTTTAGTATTGGTCTCTTTTGGTCTTAAGTTCATGCACTTACACCCAGAATGTTAAAAAATTAATTTACAAAATCTTATTAATCATTTTTTTCCTTTGTCATTAGATGCTATTTGGTACTTAGTTTTAACCTATGAAATTTTAAATAACATGATAGATTTAAAACTACCAAAAATTTTACATTAAACTGTGTCCTTTTCAAAGTTTTCCCTCCTAATTTTTTTGAACATATAACCACTGAGGAAATTATCTTAAAATTATTCTCTAAAATCACCCTCAGAGGCTCTGAAATGTTTATAGAAAAATGTTCATAATGGCATGCTTGGGGGTTTCGGGGAGAGTTTTGGATTTGGAAGTAGACAAATGGCATCAGAACCATGAGTGGTGAATAAAGTCACCTTGATGTTTGCCACCACAAACAAACAAACAAACAAAGTTTGATCAAGTGAACGTGGCCCTGATTTTTTCCCACGGATTATCAATTGATTTTAAGGAATTTAGAGAAAAAGAATTATTGTAGAAAATAGAAACATCAATGGAATATGTGGGTCTATGTTCTCTAAATGAGAAATTCTAATGTTTTTTAAAAATCAAATTAGTCTGTTTTACAATGATTAAAGATAAAATGTGAATATCTATTACAACAAAAATGAGAACATTGTGTGTTTTTAAAAAATGTTGTTTTGCTAATTAGCTAGACCCTTGTCAGAGGTCTATTATAAATGAAATTATTTGAATTTCAAAATTTAATTGCAAATAAGGGTCTTACTTAATCATTGCTTTAATATGCATATTTATACAAGGTATAAAATCAAATGAATGTCTATTGTGAAGTTAGCACTCTTCCTTTTCAAATATTATTCTACATGCTATTGAAATGCATAGAGTTGTAAACTGGTTTTTAACTGATGAAATTCCCTATATCCAAAACGTTTTTTTCTTTTAGAGAGTTACAATATAAGAAGTGCTTTCCTTCGTCTTTCATACATTTCTTTAAAAAAATTTTTAAGTCTAGTAATCAAAACCATTTGAAAAGGTCATATGGATTGGACATATATTACATATAAACAACTGGAAAGCAGTATACAGTTTAAAGAAAGCAGCCTCATCCTAAAGTAATAACACAACTTTCTTTTGGCATAAAAGGAGGGAGCACAGCTGGTGGAGACAGGAAGGGTAAATCAGACCTGTGCTACCACTGTGGTTGTAGACCTGAGTCACAGCAGAGAAACTGCTTTGTGACTGGAGATAGAAACCAGAAAGTAAAAGGGAGTAAAGCAAAACATATTAGATGCAATATGAATCTATCTTGACACAACTTTCAAGCCCTTTAAATTCAAAGATACCAACACTATATATCTTGTGAGTGATAATGATCTCTGACATTAGCGGCTCCTGCTTTGAATGGCTCATGCTTTCTGGCTATCATACTTTTTAAATTACATAAATAGAGTGAAAATGACAAAGTTTCATATGAAAAGGGAGGGTATTACATTTTGCAAAATAATCTGGAACATATCAGTGAATTTTAACAGTTATAAATTATGTAGGTACAGTCTTGAAGTTGATTTGCTTTCCCCTGAATGGCTCACAGAACAGCAGACCCAAAGTTCTAGGACTATTACCCAAATTACAATTATTCACGTGCCATCTTCCTTTTACTCCAAGAACTTTGAAAGTTATGCCAAACCAAACCAATGTAAATTGGTGGATTTGGACATCCTTTTCATGACCACATTATTCTTGCTGGATTGCAAACTACTTATTTTGGAAATATAATTAGACTTCGTATGATTTTTAAATGACCAATGTCTTCAAGGTACCTCTTTTGTGCTTTGGAGAAGGTTGGTGAAAAATCGCTTTGAGAGGTACCTCTTTCAAGAAAATAACATGACTGTAAATGCTAACAGGATTTTTGCCTGTTATGCTAAAAATACTTTGGGAACACGATAAAACTAAGTCATTTTACTTTTTTTAAAAATTTCAGACTGGCATTAATGGTAGTATGAAAAATTCTCTGAAGAAATCCACATTCACTGAAATATTGTTTATTTGTTCATCATCAGCTAACCTTCTTATATTTCAAAATAGTGTTTACTGTTGGCAGAAATCACTGGGTATTGCTGTAGGGGATTTTTAAAAGTCTCCCCACCCCCTCCCCCACTTTTTTTTTTTTTTTTTCCCTGAAGAAGCTTAGACTGGGATAGACACACAATTAGGAGTTATTAGACCAAATGGTGGTCTAAGCCCAGCGGAAAGAATGCAGCTGTCATGAGTAATTCCCACCATAAATCTTAGACACTTTGCAAAAAGAAATCTAAGACCAACACTCTGTCCAGAGTTGACTGGCTTATCTGCCAAAATATGGGCAGTTTTTGACAATGCAGACGAGTCTGTTAAAAATAGTCGAAAACTGGTTTAGGTAGCATTTTGGGTAGCCCGAATGATGGACACACCACGATGTGGAGTTTGAGCCTGGTTGAGTGGTGTGCCCCGAAAGTCTGCTTGGTTTTCTGACACACAACAAAATGCATCTGAACCTTTGCAGCCTGCAAATGTGGGCTGGGAATTTTGCACAAACAGTCCCTCTCCTGAGATTTATGGCGCGTCCTAATTCCTAGGAGGCCAGAGCTACCACAAGAAATGCCATTCTCGCAATACTTTGAACTTCTGGCTTCTCCCTCCGGTGAAAACCTTTGAGCACAGGAACACTCAGGTTGCCCTTAGCCCCTGCACTTTTCTCTCTCAGTCCTTCCAAAGTTCTACTTGGGTTCTGAGCTAAACATGAGAAACTCTGGTGCCATTTAGACCTATCCCTCCTCCTCTAAGTTGAAGTGAGTGTTTCAAACATTTTTTTTTGCTAGCTTATTTGTTCACACACTTTAAATTCAATGACTGAGAGTACAAGATATAACTTAGAATTCTAATCTCTCTTCCAACTCAGTGGTGTTTATTTTGTACCTATCTGCCATTTTTATTTAATTATGGTTAATTTCGTATGAGATGCCCATCCTTCAATAGCCTTGCTATTTCCTAAGAATGATTCCCTTAGGAAATAGCTGGCACAATTTTGATTTTCAAACGAGAATAATTTTATTCTATAGGATAACTATATGACTTCATAAAAACCATTCTAAAAATGTATACAGGTTTTTTTTTTTTTTTTTTTTTTTTTTTGCTATACTTCCATGGTTTAAAAAAACAATAAAAACCAAAATTAAACCACATAGAACAATATACAATCCAAACTAAGTACAGTAGCTGCCCCAACCTGCTTTCCAAAGATAGTTATTGTTAACAGTTCTATTTTAGGCCAGGCTCAGTGACTCACACCAACAATCCCAGCATTTTGGGAGGCCAAGGCAGGAGAATCACTTGAGCCCAGGAATCCAAGACAAGCCTCGGCAACAGGGTGAAACCCTATCTTCACACAAAAAAATTAAAAATTAGCCTGGCATGGTGGCTACTCAGGAGTCTGACGTAGGAGAATCACTTGAGCCCAGGAAGTTGAGGCTGCAGTGAGCCTTGATCACACGACTGCACTCCAGCCGGGGTGGACAGAGCGAGGCCCTGTCTCAAAAAGAAAAGTTCTATTTTCATTCTTTTTGTTAATGTTAATATGTCATATTTCTCTTTATTAATTAACTTTGAATGGTATTTATTGATTTCTCAGAAAATATAAAGAGCTTAATGCATTCACAGTTCCTACCACTTATCTGTACACCCTCTTTCTCTTGAGTTAATTTGCCTATTTCTATATGTTAGCATATCAAATTATCTCTGAGCTATGAAAAATAAAGCAGTATATTTATTCTTACTTCTCTCTACTACTTCCCTTCCCAGTTTTACTCTGTATGCATTTATTGTTTATATTCTTAAAATTTGGGACATTTTGTTTTTTATAACTATTTTGTGTCTTATCTATGGGTTAATAGTCACTATTTTTTAAAAAGGGAGCATGTTGGGGTTTAACATTAAAATTTAGTTTCACAAAGGAGAGCTCCCGAAACACTTAACTTGTCCTCTTCTTCCTTTGTAGGTTTCTTCATTTCTTCAGATTAAGTCCTGCCCAACAGAAGTTTCTGCAGTGATAGAAATGTTCTGTCTCTTTGCTGTCCAAATCAGCATTCACTGGCCACATATAACTGGCTACAGAGAATATTAACCACTTGAAACGTGGTTAATACAACTGAGGGACTGAATTTTATTTTATTCAGCTTTGAGTAACTTAACCACACATGGCCGGTGATGACCATTTTAGACAATGTGACTCTAGGTCAGCATCAACTACCCTCCTTCTCTTGTATTCCATTGTTATTCTTTCTTGGATTGAATTTTAAGAAGTTTCTTGATTCATAAAAGAATGTGATTGATAATTTTTCTTACTTTACCCGTCTGACTGTTTTCTTTTGCTTCCTAATTGATTGTTGACTTGAATATTTATTTCAGTTTCATAATCTTTTACTTTTCTAACTTTGAAAAATAAGTGTTCCATTATCTTCTAGCATCCCTGCTGTTAAGTCTGATGTCAAATTGATTCTTGACACTTTACAGGTAAATTGCTTTTGCTCTCGGATTAAAAAAATTTTTTTTCTCTTTAAACTTGTAGCAGTAAAATGTCACTCATATGTGCTCCCCATCTGGGCCTTTTCATTTGGAAAACATTTTCTTATATTATTTGCTCAATATTGTTTTCCCTGTATTATCTCTCTTCTCTGTATCTAGAATTTATTTAAGACAGATTATCAAATATTGGATTACCTTTATGATTGAGATTGATTAAAAGAAACAGTGGTCATGGGTACCTCTGTATGTGTCCAGCTCTCTCCCTCCCTACAACTTGTCTAATCTTAAATGAGAATGGTATGTGGGGGTATCTTGCAGGGTAAAAGGGTGGTGAGTAGACAATAGGCCAGGGGTTCTCCCCAGTTATCAAAGTAAGGGAGACTTAACTTAGGGTATAGAGAACTTTACCTATTTTGCACCTGGGAAAAGGTATATCTAATTCTGTTGGAGAAGACCTGAGACACTTTCTTCTCTATTGCCTTCTTTCTCAGACGCCAGCAACTTTTCCATCCTTACAGAAATTGCTCTCAGGCTCAAGCACCTGCTGTAGATGCCTCTTTGGTGCAGGATAAAGAAAGAGGAGCCCAGTTCTCACAGCTGTTAGATCCTGTTATTTAATGAATTACTTTCTTTACTGCCCTCTGGACAATTTCTATTCTTTTTATTTGTCGACTCCAAGTTTGGTTATTCTCTGGGACATCCCTGGAAAGAACTGTGCCTAATTGTGGTGTCTGGGAATGGTGTTTCTCCTGCTTTCATTTCTCTATTTGTTTGATCCCATCTGCTTCCTCTCTTCCTGGAATTTCTATTTCTTGTCTGCTCATGGCACCTTTTCTGTTTTCAGCACCATTATCAGTTTTTTTCTTTTTAAAACACATATTTTCTATTATTTCATTGGGATTGTTTTGAGGGAAGAGAATCAGACATATTTTTTCAGTCTGCCAACTTGAATGTGAGGCCTACATCGTTTTTCATAAAAACAGAACTTTAAAAATTGAAAACAGAAGTTTCATTAGTTTGTGAAGATACTACTATATAATTTTCATTATTGGCACATGGGAAATAAATGGTAAGGGATTAAACTGTGAATATTTAAAACAGTCATTACGCAATTGCAATTCGAATGTTGAAAGAATAGGTTGCTACAGGTGAGTTTCAGCACATCTCTCACTTCATTTTTCTTACTCCTGTCCTTTTCTGTGTTTATAGAAATTCCTACTATCATTTACGTATTTTTCAATTCTTTTATACTGAGGTTGTTTTAGTTTTCCATTTCTTTCATGAGCCTTTTCTTTTCAATTTTTATCTCATTTTGGTTTTTTGTTCTACCTTCCTCATATCTCTGCTATGAATGCTTGCTTCATAGACACAATTATTGCAACAAGTTTTTCTTTTTAATGTCATAACAAAATACCTTCAATTTTCCCTTCATTATTTTATTTGCTTTTGGTTATCATTATCTAGATTTTATTGGCTCATTTTTGATTATTCCTTTCTGAAAAATTGTATTTAATCTCCCAGGTATTTGTAGGGGATTCATAAGGAAAATAAGAATTTTTATTCTCTTAAGACATGGAAAAGATAAATATTTGTTGCTAATTTTTCATTAATGTTAGACTAAAAAGAGGTCACTAAGGATTTCTTTTTTCATTTCTGAGAAAATGGCTTAGAACCTATGATACAAAAAAATGAACAATTATTTAAAATTGTTTATATAGCCAGTGTCTGAGCTAGGGGCAAATTCCAGATTTAAATTAAATACCTTGAAAGAGCACATAATAAAGGAATATATATATGTGTATATATATACATACATACTATGAAAAAGGTGGTATCAAATAGACTCTTGAATCAGAAAGGAGAATGCTTTTTCAAGGACATTTCATGGACTACTTGGGCAATTGGGATCATTTTCAAATGCTTCACCCTCACTTCCTTCCTTTGCCCTTGTTACTTCAACCTGTTAATATTTGGAAATAAGATTGTTGTTTTTTTGCAAAAATATTTATCGTTAATATTGGTCCTATTTGCTCTTCTGCCCAGTCCTGAACTCTTAACGAGCCTTGTCTTATTTGGACACTGGAGAAGGCAGATGTTGTTATATTGCTCCAGCATCAAAATTGGGTGAGGAAAAGAACTAAATACCCTGAGTGTTAAGTGTGTTACCGGTTCTGCATTGTGTCATCTATGTGGTTAAGTGTGTTAGTGGTTCTGCATTGTATCATTTATGCATTGAAAAGTTCTGGGACAATAGAGTTTGGGGATTGTGGGTGGGGGGATGGTAGGGAGACATGTGGGAAGAGAGTGGCTATCTTGCTTTTTACTATTATTAGATATTCTTGTATAGAGACGCAGGGTTGGATTCAGTCTTTGAAAACAATTTATTGCATTACTCTCCTAGTTTCTTCATCTCTCTCATTCATGGTAAGTGGGATATTAGACATTTCCATAAGTAGAAGAAAATCTCACTGACTTCTTCAAATGTTACAAAAAGAAAAAAAAGCCATCCCTCCTCAATGTGGATACAGGGGAAAAACCACTGTCATTCCTCATTATTAGAATTTTTCCCTTATGTTTATACTTAGTTCTTGCCAAAATATCTCATCAATTTTCTTGTAATTGGAGATGCTTATCCATACCATTGGAATCTGGTAGTACAGGCAGTAGTATACTTTTAAAAATATTATTTCCTGGTTTCCATTTGCTGTGATTCTTTTTATGGATTAGGCTTGTTTGTGTGTATAGCCTCTATACATTGAATTTAACTCCCACCTTTAAAATGATTCCTTTTAACTTAAGGATTACCAAATGGTAAGTCAACCAGGGCAAAGACAAGGGGAAAAAGTTCCAGTGTGGCTAATGTGATATAGATTGATAAGCCATTTATGTACCTTGCTTAATATCTAGTTAACATGAAACAATAGTGGAACAATAGTGTCCTATAATGTGGCTCATTTTCTGCACATTGATTCTTACATCTCTCTCTAAGCTAAGAATTTGAGGCCTGACTGCATGAAGCCTGCAGGATAGTAGACATAAATGTGATTTATGCCAGCCTTAGGATCATTTGGAAATCTCTGAAGATAAGAAAGATCTCAGCAATATTCTGAGTTTGCTTGTGAAATTTCTCTAGAAAAGAACCTAGCATCGGTGGTCTGATCAGACCAAAGATGATGAACTGAAATGATTTCTTGAGAGTGGGAAACAAGGTACCTATAAACAGTCATTGACAAATTATCTTACATGTTTCTTTTTTAAAAAAATCTTAGTCTTGAAGACAAATTTTGGTCAATGATTCTGGTTATCATTAAGTGAGAGCTGTTGCCTTGAAGAAAAACTTAGTGTATCTGGAAGATATTGAAGTTGGAGGTTGTATTTGGTTTATCTCATATTATTCTCTGAGTTTCTTTTATGTTGCAGTTCTACTGTTATGCTGTGAACATGCTGATGTAAATAAATCATTCATTTGGTAGTATGACTTGCTTAGTGTGTTTCATTAAAATAAATAGAAGTAACAAGAACAATGAATCTAATTTCATCTGCCACTATCATCTGGTAGTTTGCAAGCCAATATGCCAGCATAACCTGAGATCTACACAGCAGTGGGGTGGTCACAGCAGGTTTAAAGAAAGAAAACCAGCTTCCTGGAGATGCTATTCCTAAGGAAAGCTTGGAGTCTCAGGAGGATTAATCTGTACTATGTGCCCATGTACACTTTTAAAAAAAATTTTAGCAAGATACTATTTCATAAGTTAAAGAAACACAATAAATGGCTCACCAACAGAAACAAGAAGAAAACTGAAAAATGGCTCCTTTTGGGATGAGGTTGTAAGAGTTATATAAAGTGTACCTTTGATCCCATCATACTTGAAATAGATATTGATTTAAAATTCATACATTTGCCATCATTCTTTTCAATCCCTCCACCCGTAATTTTTTTTTTTTTTTTTAACATCTAAACAAAGTGACCTCATTGTTTTCCACTGGATTTTTTTAAACATTGGCTGGGATGATTGAGATTCAGGAATGTGGGAAAATGGATTCCCAAACCACGTCCCTCCCCTTTCATTCTGAACTGTAATTTTTGGCTTGGCTTGAATCACAGTCATCACATTTCAGCCTGAATCTCTCTGTAAAGTGATCTTTCTTAAACATTTCTCTCACTCATCAAGGGATCAGAAACAAAGCTGTTCTAGCCTTTCAGCAAAACACTTACAGGCAGCTTTTACAGAGAAGTCGCAAGAGCTAAATTTCCTCTAAAATTGTTTGATAAGCGAACATTTTCAGTGTCTCATTGTCCTTTTTGTGAATCTTGTCATCTGTATGCCATGAGCTCCAGCAGCTATTTTAATCTGTTTTTGTTTGCAATCCATTTGGTGTCCACCCAAGGAAATGCAGGTGATTCTAATTAACTTACTGCTGAAGATGTAGGAAAAAAAAATTCCAATTGTGATGTAGCGAATTATATACTTAAAACCTTTCTTCAATTATTTATAACACATTATTAATGAAAATGTTATATAAATATATTTATCACCTAGTTCATTGCTGTTCACTTTTTAAAAATCAATAGGGATTATGGCACAAGAAAAAGCCACACACATTCACAAATACAGACACAATACAGACCCCAAGAACACTTGCCAACTTTTATTTAACAAGAGTAGCAACTTAAAAATAACATTATTTTTACTTTGTGCAACATAGTTTAATATCTGAAATAACTCTGTTCCAATAAAAATCTATTGAAATACTCTCAGGCCTAACTCTGCCCTGAAGGTAAAAGTGATTAATTGAAAGATTTTGGCAGATCTCTGCTCACCACCAGGGCAGTTTAATTTAGAACACATTCAACCATTTCTCAGTGTCTCTGTGTTGGTGGAGCATAACTTTTGATCTTCTCTGGGGAGGTGCCTCTAATTCAGACCCTTTGGCTTGCCACTTCCTGGAGGGTTTTGATGGCTTGCCTCTGCTAAGCATTCAGGTGAGAGAGAGCGCTCCCCTGGCTGCTGCCTCTCAAGTGAGTTCGTAAAAGCAAATTCCAGGCACAAAGACAAGATATTCTACAAACCCATTTGAGTACACCGACCATCAGCGAAGTCCTATTTAGATCACAGACAAAATGGTTCTTTTTTCAGCTTCTTGCTGCCTGTCTAAACTTCTGAGAAATTATAGTGTCAGTAGCCTCTTTCCCAGGCAAAGAAGAAGGTGCTCTTAACTACGACAGTGGATGAAGCTGAGACATTTGAGCTTCCTGTTCTCAGGAAACACAAATAGGATGACTGTTTTCTTTTTGAGAATACAGGAGAAACTGTTTAGCGGATATTATTAATACTTTTGCTAAACAGAAAGGTGGGACTAGGGCATGTTCATTCCTGCTTGGCAGATGGACCTGTGTTAAACTGTGATTAAATGGAAGAACAGATGAATTCTAAGATATTCTGTGGCCCTTGAATTGGTGAATTCCAACTCTCCAGGCAATTTGACAGATATTGTGTAGGCACTTACTATATTGCAAAAGTGTACTAGGCATTGGGGTATAGTAACAAACATGGTATACACACTGCCATATGTAATGGAGCCATAGCATGCACTAAAATGTGAGAACATATATTCTCTGTGAGGTGGATTATAAAAATGATTCTGTTTTTAAATCGTTTTACATATTTCCCAACTATTTTATAAGTGTTTATATACATATATATACACACACGTGTATAGTATATACATATATATTACTCTTGTGAACAAACAATATTAATGACATTTATTATGAAAACATTATGACATAGATTGAAATTATTTGATAATATATACTTATGAGTTTATGTTCCTACAGACCCACTTGAAAAATGTTTGGAGACTATCATAAATCTGTTCTGTATCCTTGAATACTGTATTTTGTATCTCTAATTTAGCTGAAAGATGGTTTAAGACTCTTGAAATGAGGTTCAAAATCTTCATGGGACACACAGTAGAAATCTCAAAATTAAGTATTTCATAAACTATTTCTTACTGGGGAAATCAGATCCAGATTTGGAGATAGAAATATAAGGTACCTGGAATAGAACTGAAAAGACAAAAACATTTTCCCTACTTAGAAGCTCTACCTTTCCCTGGACAATTTATACCATTGGCTTTTGCAATTTTGGGACTCGTACAAAAAGAAATGCATAAGCAAAAGCCAAGAGGTAGCAATAAAGTTGGCTTTCTGACTTTCTTTTGTCACAACATAAAGTAGAAAGATTAGCCTTCTTCTAGTGGTCTAGGAGAGACCTAACTTCTCAGCTTCATTCTGTAGTACATAAGGACTGTTAACAATCTAACAAAGAACTATGCACCCTCTGTTTACTCAAAATACTTTGTTGACTTAAAAAAAGGCATTCCAATACCAATTGTTCCCTTATTTAAACTCATCGAGCACTAGTGTAATACAAACCAGATTTTCAGCTTCTGGGTGATTTTGTCACATAGATCTACATTGAAAGATTTGTGGAAATATGTGGGTATTTGCATATGTATATATACACATATATATTTATATATATATTTAGTATCTCTCATTTCTTTCTGATTGATTGTCATGGAAAGAAAATATTTTAAACTAACATGTGCCAAAAAATGGACAAATGAGATTACATCAAACTAGGAAGCTTCTGCACAGTAAAGGAAACAATCAACAGAGTGGAGTGATAACCTATAGAATGGCAGAAATTATTTTCAAACTGTACATTTGACAGGATGTTAACATCAGAATGTATAAGGTACTCAACTCAATACAAAACAACCAAAAACCAAATGACCTGAGCCCAAGTTAAAAATAAGCAAAAAACTAAATAGATACTTCCCAAAAAAGACATAAAAATGGCCAATAGGTAAACGGGAAAATGCTCGACATCACTAATCATCAGATACACGCAAATTAGAGCAACAATGAGATATCACCTTACCTCTGATAGAATGGCTATTATTAAAAAAACAAAAGATAATGAGTATTGGCAAGGATGTGGAGAAAAGGAATCCCTTTTATATTGTTGGTGGGAATGTAAATTAGTACAACCATTATGGAAAAAAGTACAGAGATTCCTCAAACAATTAAAAATAGTAATACCATATGATCCAGCAATCCCTCCCACTGGGTATATATCCAAAGGAAATAAAATCAGTATATCAAAAAGATATCTGCACTCTTATTTTATTATAGTAATATTTACAATACCCAAGATATGGAATTAACCTAAGTGTCCATAAACAGTTGAATAAAATGTGATATTATATATATCACGTGATATATATATCACATATATAATATCACATTTTATCATTCAACCATTTATCATATATATATGACACACACACACACACACACACACACACACACACACACACACACAAATGGAATACTATTCAGCCATTAAAAAATCCTGCTTTCGTGACAACCTGAATGAACTTGAAGGACATTATGTTAAGTGAAATAAACCAGGAACAGAAATATACATATTGCATGATCTCACACATATGTGGAATTCAAAAAGGTTGATCTCATAGAAGGAGAGAGTGGAATGGTGGCTACTAGAGACTGGGATGATTGGGGGGATGGTAAGAATGAGAAAATGTTGGTCAAAGTATACATAATTATAATTAGATAGGAGGAATACATTTCAAGGGATCTATTGGATAGCAAGATGACTACAGGTAATGATGACATATATTCTGGAAAAATGTAATGAGAGTAAATGTTAAGTGCTCTCATCTATGATAACTATGTGAGGTAATTTGTTAGTTACATAGATTTACCTATTTCACAATATGCATATACTTTAAAACTTCATGTTGTATGTGATCAAAACATATATTATCTACAAATTTAAAAAAACTAAGATGTTTTATATATGCTGATGTTCATTGACATAACATTTATGAAATATCTAACTCCATATACGTGACTTTCCAAAGTGGCAAGATATCAATTATAAATATATTTCATGTTTTCTTTTGTATGAAATGTAAATGAAGCATGTCTTAATTTCTCTATTTCCTCCAGGGGATGGCAGAGTTTGAGTTTTGATGTTAGAAACTCCATTGAATTTGAATGTTCGGAAATCCATAATCAGGCACTATAGTTAAATCTTGAAGTGCCATGGAAGATAGAAATGAAAGATTTTCAATTTGAAGACTTGGATTTTATGCCATTGGTTCCCAAGATAAGTTAATATTAATTATAGAGGCTACATTTACAGTTTATTTTCAGAAATTCTGGGAAGATAATTCTTTCTTAAAACATTTCACACAGTCTTGCTAATGCCTAAAATTCTGTAACTAGAATTTTTTCTTTTTTCTTCAAATCCTATTGGAGGATTTCACATCAAACCTCACTAGTCATACATGCTTTAGTATGTGGATTAATTTATCAGATCTTTTACTGGGAGCAGACTTTAACTGAAAAGAAGACAAGTACAATGAGTTCACTTGTGTAAGATGTGGGAGAGAAAAAGGTGGAGAAGAAGGGGGCAAGTACATAATGGGAGAGGAACAGAAAGGGAAAATGGGTACAACATATTGGTTTCAAATGAATTCAAAAGAGTGGTTGCTATTATCCAAAGTTTCTCCCTTCCTGGGTTACCTGCTATTTTGGACACACCAAGACACAGAAAAAAAGAAGTATATTACTGTACTTAGAAATTTGGGGGAGAAGAGGCACATTTTTAAGCTTGATTAAACACAATTTTTTAAATATAATTTATTCTTATAGTAATTTTCTATCATAAGGAAATTAGAAATATGGAAATTGTAAAAAATCACATCTTCTTCAGGGAAAACTTATAAAATAATTTTTCTTTCAGGTGAGTACAATGCTCTAAACTGAGGTTCCTAAATCCATATAGGTTTTTTTTTTTTTTTTTTCCCGAGACAGGGTCTCACTCTTGTCACTCAGGCTGGAGTGCAGTGGTATGATCACAGCTCACAGCAGCCTCAACCTCTCCAGGCTCAGGTGATCCTCCCACCTCAGGCTCTCAAGTAGCTGCAACTGCAGGCACACACCATCACGCCTGGCTATTTTTTTTTTTTTTTTTGGTATTTTTTTGTAGAGACAGGGTTTTGCCATGTTGCCCAGGTTGATCTCGAACTCCTCAGCTCAAGAGATCTGCCCACCTCAGCCTCCCAAGGTGCTGGGATTGTAGGCATGAACCACTTTTCCTGGCCCCATATAGGTCTTTTTTTCTATAGATTGAAATGTTGTGAATATACACAGCATTCTCCCATGAAATCAGATCTCTGAAGCCAGGCCTGTCTCCTCTCTGGGTAAGGACTGCAGAGAACACAATGACTTCTCTCACCATATCACTTCTGCAGTTTCACTATATGTGGCATTGTCTGTGTATACATCACTGGGTCTGTAGTAGCCCATTTTCATACTGCTATAATGAACTACCTATGACTCAGTAATTTATAAAGGAAAGATGTTTAATTGACTCACAGTTCAGCATGGCTGGAAGGCCTCGGGAAACTTACAATAATGGTGGAAGGCGAAGGGGAAGCAAGGCACCTTCTTCTCAAGGTGGTAGAAAGAAGTACCAGTGAAAGAGATCTATAAAGCCATCAGATCTCGTGAGAACTCACTTTTATGAGAATAGCATGGAGGAACCAGCCCCACGATTCAATTACCTCCACCTGGCCTCTCAACTGACATGTGGGGATTATGGTGATTACAATTCAAGAATAGATGTGGGTGGGGACACAAAGCCTAACTCTATCAGGCTCACCGGAGAGATAAGAGGTGTCAGATGGAGCCAGTGACGTATACACAAACAATGCCACAAGTCTTAAGTCTTCCGCAGTAACTCAACCTAAGGTTTATTGGCCTTAGCTGGTGATGCACGGTTTTGAACTATGGCAGACTTATGAGGTCTTAGATTTCCAATCTGCTCTTAAGTTTTAAAACAAACCTTAATAAAGGCAATTACACCAGAAACAAATGCATTTCTATTAATTCACTGGCCAGAGTATCAAAAGAAAGCAATAACATTATTTCCGTTAAGAGCAAAGTGTGCTACAGTCAAAACCCCTTGAGAGGAGGAGGGTAGGAAGCTTGGAAACACAGCATGCTTTTAGAAGTGTCAGTGAGACTCCCTTTTCCCTTTTATCAAATGAAACAAAACAAAATCCTCTTTCCTGGTGCTTGAACATACTCTAATAGAGACAAATTATTGATACCTTTTAAAACAGTTATGCTCAAGGTAATACTCAAAAGTGTGAATAAGGGTATCTGAACATCAAGCTGGGGTATAAATGACATTCCTGGGGCAGGTGTGCCAGAAGGAGAGTATCAGAGGTCAGACAGGGGCTCAAGGTGACATCATGGAGTAATGTAACCACACAGCAAAGAAAAAGAAGGAAGGAAGCAAATGCACTGTTCTCCTTCAGATCCCATATTTTTCCCCATGAGAAATTAAATGAACAGGTTCACACATGTCTTGTTTTCAGGGTTTCAGAGTTCTTCCAACTTTAACCATGTTACCTGCCAACATTTGTTAAAAAATCTTGTCATAAAAATGAAACTAAAAATTTATTGTCTTTCAACATCCAACAAGTGAAAAGCATTCCCCTGCTCATCATCCTGTCACTCAGGGCAGTGATCAGAAATGATTCAGGAATTTATTTGAGTAGAAAGGTCTGTTTTCATTCTAATGTGTCATTGTGTGTTAGAAATGCTAGACAAGAAGAAACTTCAAGAAAGTGAAAAAATTAAAAGTGAAGTTGTTGTTCATAAAATAGTCGTTCTGTGCAATCTCCAATAATTCGAGTTAAGCAGGAGCACTGTGACCTGTTTTTGTTTGAGTTTTTTGGTAATGGAAGTTTGGGGAATTAATTTAGAAATGCGTGGAATTTAAAATGTTCTTTTAACTTTCTCCTCTACCCAATGCATTGCCCATTTGGTGTATATATGCAATATCTTTTTAAATGTTAAAAGTTACCACATTCTAGTCTGTAAATATATGGGAAAATATGGTCAAACTGTATTATTTTGACCTGTGATTTTGCTGTAAAGTCCCTGGTGATTGCTTTTGCATGTGGTACTCTAATTGTTGGCTGCTCAAGAGTCTACAGTACGTCTATAAAACTACTTTAAGTCAAGAATAGTTGATTTCTAGCATTAAGTCACTTGCTATCCTAATAACTTTCCCCTTTATGTATCTTTCCATTAGTTTACCTAGTAAGAATAATTGTTTTTTCTGCTCTCATCCATAAAAAACTTGTGAAAAGGAACCTTACTGGTGGGAAAGAATTTGAATGGAAAACATGGACATACATGTATCAGACCAAGGATTTGAAGATGAACATTATATGTGAGGAAACATTACAAGAAGCTTTTACTATATTAGTTTTTCCAAGTCAGTGTTCCAAGTCAGTCTTGGATTATGTGTGAAAAGTAAGAACTCTATACTATAACAGGTGCTGGCAGGAAATTCCCATTAAAGCTTATAGAAGTTATGCCTGTAAAGTCTTGGCATCTGAGAAAATTCTCTCATAAGAATGCATTATGCATCAGATATTTTTCTCACTAGAAAAACAATGTGAGGCTGTAACTACTTAACAATATTCCCAGTCACTATTTTGTTAACACCATGCCTTGGTGATGCCATCTGTGGTGACCTTGTCCTATATGGAAAGTACATATCAGCCTTCATTTCAGCATTGTGAACGTACATTGTCTCCTGTATAAAACAATAGAGATCTTGATCTTAACATCTGTCTGTCCATTCAAAGCATAAACTTGAAAGTACTTTTTTTTTTCCCCAGTAAAGTCATTGGATTTATACTAATCCATCCACATTCTGAAGACTGACTCTTAATATGAAACATGACAAATGTTTATGAGATCTTGCTGGAGTTAAGAATACAGACTATGAAGTATTAGGTAGTAATTAATGTAGGATTTTATTCCATAGTGTTGGTATGTATGCTGGAAAGCACTAACATTATGTGTGGCTCATAGTGGGTGCTTAATAAATGTCATCTTTGTTACACAATATCTGTATATCCACACCTTCAAAGATTTATAGTGTAACTCTTAGAACATACGATGGCTTACCTTCAAGTTAGCAGGTTAGGCCTTTTTCTCTGATCAAGCTCAATTTTCTAGCTTATTAATTGTAGAGGTCAAAATATTCTTTGATTGAAGTTTGCATGTTGGATACAACTGAAGAAAAAATTCTTTTCTCTTACCCTATAAACCTACTATTTACAAAGAATTTGATTCAAATCCAAGGGTTAATTTGGATTTAAAACACTAATCAAGTTAAGGACAGAGATAAATTTACATCACAGTGAGTGCTAGAAAAAGCCCACTGAAAATGATTGAGCGCCTGTATACATCCAGATGTATGCATCCATATCCAGATTTGTAACTACACCATGAATCAGACAATACTTGCTTACCTTTTAGTGTATTTAAAACTATAAATACTAATGTATATAAAGCTATAATTACATTTATATTTACAGTCAGTATGCTTTTCATATATTCATAAATATATCTTTGGTAAAATTTCCTCCGTTAGGATATTAAAGCTACCTTCCAGAACAGAACACACACTCACACACACACACATACACACACATACACACACACACACACACACAGAGCGTCAACCCAGGCAATATGCCAAAGTGTAGCCTCTGTGAAAAAGGTTTTGCTTCAGGGCAATAGCAAACTAACTCACCACCCTGCTGCACTGTCCACTCCTCACCACATTGTTCTTTGCTGTATCCTTAACTTCCCCTCCTACAGTGAGGGAACATTTCTTTGGACTGTTTTATTGCCAATACATTTTTTACTTTGTATCATGAAATGAAACAAGGGACTGGTTTCATTAGAAGGAGAGGTAAACAGAGCATTAATTAAATTTGCTGATGATACTAAATTGGGAGGAACTGTGGACATCTGTGAGGACAAAAGAATCATACAAATGGACTTAAGGAGTTTAGAAATACGAGCAGGAAATAATAAAATGAGATTCAGCTTTAAATAATGCAAGCTAATACATTTGGGAGAAGATAATCAGAAACATGGCTATTCAGTGGATGGTAGATGCCTGGAAAGTGGTGATGGTGAAAGATACCTAGGGGGTGATAATGGGAAAAATTATACACAAACTTACAAGGAAGTAGGCACAATGCCTGAAGGTTTATATATAAAAGAGCATAATTTTTTGAACCAGAAAGTGGATAGTGCTATTCTTATGACATTGGTAGGTCTCAAAAGCATCAAATTTGGCTTTAGTTAGTCGAATCCCTTAGGTTTATGAAACAATTTAACATTATTTGTTGAGAGACTGGTTTCTCCCTATTAAAAATGAGAAAGTATGTTTTGTCTGAAACCTGTATTGGACACAAGGGTCGTTGCCCTATTTCTGTCTTATCCTATTCTAGATTATTACAAATATGGTATCCCATACTGGTCTAATATATATCATGCCCACTGGAAAAACAACAATAACAACAACAAAACAAACAAACAAAAAACAAAGAACAAAACCCTTACTTTCACTTTTAAGGTAATTTCTTTACATTCTGGATAATATGATTTTATATTATGTTTAAAGAGACATTTAATCATTGTCTCTTCTAGCAGGTCACTGAATCTTCAATCTGTAAGCTTTGTTTCTCTAAGGATAGATGCACGGATGAGTGGATAAACAGAAAGCTTGGATAATATCTGTCTCTTCATCCATTTAATCATCCTTTATGAATTGAGGCCCTATCGTATGCCAGGTATAGTGGCTAAGCACTATGGGGATGGCATGAGCCAGCCATAATTCCCAGACTCAAGGACTCGCACTCTTGATGGGGAAACAGATAATGAAACTAGCCATTATAGTCCCAGGCGATAAGGGCTCTATTAGGGAAAGCAAAGATGTCACTGGAATATTGTGGAGGAAGGGCCTAATGATGTTCAAGAAGTCATGGTGGGATGGTTATGGATTTAAGTTAGAGAATATTTCTTGGAGAAGGTGATTCTTGTGATATTCACAAGAGGATGAATGTGAATTTGGCAGATGGACAAAAAGGGAGAAAGAACAGCATGGGAAAGGAATAGGCCATTGGAAAACTTCATGTAGTTGGTATTCCTGGAGCATAGAAAGCAGCTTATAAGGATATGAAGCTGAACAGTAGACAGAGGTCATATGCTTATCCTTTTTTATGGGGGTAATTAGTGTGGAATTTTGTTTATCCTTATGAGATCAAGGAATCATTGGAGGATTCTAAGAGGGGATAACACAATCTTATTTGTATTTAAGAGGGATCATTTTGGCAGCATTGAAAAGAGTGGCCTGGGCAGAAATGAGACCAAAGGCAAAGACCTCCTTAGGCAATTTATCTCAAAAGGAAGTATGGAGGCCCAATCAAGGTCACAGAAGGTGAAAGGAAGAACCAGATATAGAGATAGTAAGAAAGTGGAGCTCATGAGACTTGGTGAATGATTCTGTCTGTAATGAGAGAGAAGAATCTAAAATGTCTAACATATTTCTTTCTAGAGCAATGGGGAATATAGGTTGTGATGCTATGGGCTGAGTTAAGAAATAAAATAGGAAGAACATATTTTTGGGAAAAGTGATGAGTTTAGTTCAAAAAAGCTCAGTTTGAGGATCCAGAGGAAAATTCAAGAAGGGTTGTTTCTAGACCATGGGTTTGAGTGGAGAAAAAAAAACAGCTTGAGTAATTATTTGCATATAGGAGCTCTGAAGTCATTGAAAGGCTCATTGAAGCTTTAGGTATAATTGAGATCACCCTGAGAAAACCAGTAGCATGAAATGTCAGAGTCAATAATCAAATCCAGAGGAAATGAATGTTTCTTATGCTGTCAAACTCTGGGCCAACCACATGGACTCCAATATTAGACTATGCAATATCAAATACATGGTCAAATGCCTACCTTCAAGACAAAAGAAAGAAAAGAACTCACTGTTGTGACAATACCATCTGTTAGGTGTACAACTGTTCTATAGGGAGACTAAAGAGTTAGCCATCCCAAACTGTCAGAAAATGCAAAATATAACAAGAACAACATCATTTTAAAAGAAGAAAGACAACAGTCCAATTTTAATAACATTGGTATATTCAAAGTCTTTATAGAGCTTTTAATAGCATCAGCAGAGTGTAACTTTTTTTTCTGCTAGGAAGTAAATTTGGAGAAAATGAAATCAATATCCAATAGCAAAATCATGTATTCTGTCTTCATTAACTTCAAATTGATAGATCCTGTGTATTGACCATATATTTCTTATTTTAATTCTTTGACAGTCCCTATCAACTCAAAAAAATTATCATCCAAATAAAAATTTGCTGAGAGGTACATGGAAAACAAACAATGAATCAAGAGGGTGATATATTCAGAGGGAAGTAAACTAATACAAAACAGCACTAACATGGCATTCCAAGTCTGAATTAAAGGAAAAGATGTGGGGCTCAACTTGCTGTGTGGTTACGGGAACTGAGCCTAAGCCTGACCATTCTCAGGCATGTCAATTACAAGTCATAGTTACCATTCAGTTACTTGATTAAAAACAGCAGGCTATTGGAATTGAAACAATGCCTAATGGGATATGACTTCCTCTGATGAAAATGAGTAGAGAATGGATATTTTAGTAGTTGCTGATGGTTAACTTAAATGGAGTATCCAAAAATTGATGAAAATAAAATCATTAAGGAAACCTAACTTCAATTGTTTAGCATAGCTGGGTATTGATAGAAAGAATGGTACCTTATTGAACAATATGATATACTCTTATCAGAAATGAACTTGTTTAAATGTTTAAAAAGTGGATTTGCAGACCATGTTATTCTCTGAACTGCTTTCATCCAACAACTATTGGTGATTGATCTTTTTATAGTATCAACTATATGCATGGGCAGCAATGGTGTGAAACTCTCCAATGAGGATTTAAGCAATGTTGAATATAATTTATCTGATTATACACCATTTACTGAGAATTCATTATGTGTTAGGTACCATATGAGAAGTTGGCTTATACATGAAGGAGCACATCATGTACTTAATGTAATATTTTAAATATTTTTCTTCTATAAGATATACTTACACCCTATATCTAGGGCATTATTATTTTCTTTAAAAAGAGTGTGTATTTACATATTGGATCTCTGGTCTACTATAACCTCAAGAATTCTTCCAGCATTATCATTTCAGAGCTATTTTGGTTTTGCAGAGTTAGCTTTTTTCCTCAAAGTGTCCAGCCCTTGATTTTTCCCAATTGATTTTTCTTTTTTTTTTTTCTGAACCGAAAATAGGAAGTGGCTTGAAAAGTATAAAATCAGGCAAAGGGAGACAAAACAAGAAAATAAATGATTATTTTGAACCCAAGAAAAACATCTTTAACTGTATAGTCTACTAGTCTGTAAGATAACCTCCCAAAGAATTTAGAGGAATCTCTAAGACATGAGTCTTTCAAGGAAATGGGTGAAAAGTTCTAAATATCCTGTACAAAAAATACGTCATGTTCATTCATACAGACCACTGCAATTATTTCACCTGGAATCTGTATGTCTCTTTTACCATATATGTGTAGACTAATTGATTAATGCTTGAATCGAGCACACAATTTGAAAGTATAAAAATTCCTTGGAAAATGTCATTTTTTTTCATATAAACTTTAAACAAGAACATCACTCATTAGGAAACCCACAAAGGAGTATAATATTTGGGTTTCATTTATAGCTTCCTGAATTAATTTGACTTCTTAATTATCATTAATTTTTAAGCCCTAAGGAAATAACTACACAAATATAATGTATAGATTCTTTTTCTACCTGTAAACAACAAATTATTTCATAAAACAGAGTGACACTGTTGTGAAAGTTGATTATTTTAAATCAATCAGTTCACATTATGTGACAAGAATCAAAACATTCATATTGAAAAGCTACAAATCAGTTTTTGAATGCTAGGGCAAAAAAAATCTGAAAATCTCTGACTGCATTATTATTATTATTATTATTATTATTATTATCATTATTTTTGCTTCTGCTTTTTGAAAACCTGAAAGCTTTCCAAATGCATGCAATTTTTTTCAAATTTTGTAAACATTTGCTTCTAGGCTAAAACATCCTGCTAACTTTCAGCCAAGATTATTTTTATGGTTGAACTATTAACTTCTGCATATAGGGCCTTGTAATGGGAAAATTCCCAGTCCTAGAACTCCCGTTGTGTAAATGACACCACTATAGGCTATTTGAGAGTATTGCATCTTGGTAAGTTGAGGTGTTGCATTATTTAAATTCCCCATCCACAATAAGAAGCTAATTTCCTAGGGTCTTAATTTTGGCTCTGTTCCTTCCAACTGACTCCAAGGGAAAAGTATGTTAAGAACCTAAACTTTACATTGGGGGTGAGGTTGGAAATTAGACTCAGGCTGTATCTGGGAAGAGACATTATTTATTCTGATGCATTGTGGATTTTAAAGTGTGGGAATATCCGCTGACTGATTTGACCAGAGCCACAACGCTGTATTTCTTAGATAGCCTCTCTGGTTGTTGAACTGCACATTTATTCCTACATTAACTGCTGTTATGTTTAAGCTTTCTTTTTGATAATAAGACTGTCATGTATTGCTAGACATAAACTCTGTTAAATGTCACTAATAAATACAGTGAATTAATCAATAACCGGTTCTGTATACAGAGTTTGTGAACATTCAATGCATGCCATAAATTGCAAAGTTTAAGTTTCAAGCATTTTCTTAAGAATGAGGAAGTTTCTCTGGAACAGCAAAGCAGGTATCAGGTACCTATGGCAGAGATGGCAATGTGTTCACTAGTTTATCTTCTCTTTCTGACAGACCTCACAAACATGTTCTCTTATCCACATTTGTTTTCTTAATTGCAAAATACAGCTTTTCCCCCGCCTCTCCACCTTGTCATCTCTGATTTCTTTTGGTTGTCTTTTCCTAGTTTCTCCTTTATACTCTTGCTGGCTGTTTCCTGTTTATTCTTTTTTGATTTTGTCTTCCCCTCGAGTCCTAAATGTGGCTTTCTTACAGACACAGAGGCCCCAGCGTGACTACCCCAAAGAGCCCATTCCAGCTTGGACCCAGCACAACACTATGCTGTCAGGAAGGTGGCAGTCCTTGTGGCTGCATTAAAACAAAACAAAACAAAACACAAAACACCAAAGCACTAAACTGGTCTTAATTTTAACTCAGAAAAGCCAAAGAGATTCACTGCAAACATTCTCGGAGCTTCTTTGAAGATCATGTCCATTGTAAATGCATGCGGATGCCTAACCTAAGGCATGAAAGCAAACACTTAAAAACAACAACAACAAAAAAAGGTCAGTGACCTCAGAAACATTTTCGTTCCGTCCACAAATATTCTCCAGGGAAAAAGAAAAAAGTGCTTATCTTGTACTCTTTTTTTTTTTTTTTTTGGAGCATGTAATTTTTATCAGTTTGTTTTGTTTTTGTTACTTTTTTTCACTCACTGCTTATAAAACTAGCAAGCAGAAGTCTCCCTGGAACAAGACAGAATCATAAAAGTTTTCAAGAATCTCGTCACAAACTAAACAGTACAAATTGCACATTCTTCATGGAAGTATCAGCCTTTAGTGCGTGCCTGGATCCAACTATCATAGATTATCCCAAAGTGGGAAAGAATGAACAGTGTAAAATTAGCAGAACTGGGAGCAGAGCTTGTCTAGGGAAGGCAATATGATCTGCAGTTTTGGGGCCTGGATTCAAAGGCAACGGGCAACAACTATGTAAAGTTGGATTTTTGCAAGTAAGCACTCGGTAGGATCTCAAGAGGCTGACTGGTGCACTGGATCAAATATCAGGGAAATTATGTTAACAACTACAATGCTTGCTACAATACTGTACAATGTGCACTGTACAATAGCTGTACTATCATCATGCCTGTTATTTATATAACATACACACATGCATCTGCGAATGCAACATGTATATGGCAAATATTCATATATGTATTTACATGCCATGTTTTTAATTTTTGTTAGATAAGTATATTCCTGAGTTGAGTTAGGTGTCCAGCCACTCTTTTTCATGATATTAACACACATATCCAAATAGTCACAAAATTAAACAGGTTTCATTTATAATGTCACAGGCTTGTTAATTTGAAATTCTCTCAAACTTCAACTAACAGTAGAGGAATTACCAAAAAAGAAACGGTTAAGGTATAATAATAATTTTAGCCATCCTTTTTCCAAGTTGCTATAATCTACCCAAAGATAACTAATTGTTCAAAGTAAACATTCCACTCAGACCACAAAAGGAATCCATTACACAAACATATAATTCACAGTCATTTTTAGTGGGTTGTAAACAGTTTGGAATGAGCATAAAATGGGACAAAAATCAAAGTGAGCATTTTGAAATGAAAAAGTGTTTGCTACAAAAGGTCAGTCCCTTTGCTTGGCAAACTATGTAGAAAAGCCTGGGAAAATGCTGATCACACAAGCAATGAGGGAATTTTAAAGCCAACAGCCTCCTTGTTTCTTTAAACAGACATCGGAACCTATAACTGGATCCTGTCAAACAAACGACAGCAAAAAAATATAACAGCTGCTAAGAAGGCAAGTTGAGAGATAAAGTTTTTGAGGCTAAGGACCTTCTCAGAAGTAGACTAAAGGTCTTTCTTAAATCTTTAAGCAAGGTTATGGATCCCAGGGTGGCTTTTAGGCACCAAGTCAAATATGCAACTTTGTGTACCATTCCTGTCATAGTATTTCGTGTTCCAGAAAAAAGACAGAAAGGGCAAACTTCTTGTTGATTAGCATCTGCTGAAGCATTCTGCAAAGTTGCTTATACCTGGAATTATCACATTTGAAAAGCATGATTTCATTTGAAAAAAATTGTGGTCAAAAGCATGTGACATACCATTTGTCTTCCTAATCCTTTTTAAGTGTATAGTTCAGTGATTTTTAAGTATATTCACATTATTGTACAATAAATCTCCAGGTATCATTTTATTGTTTTAAAATAGTTTGGGTGCATATTAACCAGAACCGGGAATCATGAAGGAAGTATGAGTTAAGACATATTCCAAATGATGAGCGCCAATCTAAATTATATTACAAACTTAAGAAAATTAATGTTATTGCCTTAAAACCAAATGTATTTTGGATGCATAAAAATATGCACCAATTTTTTTGTTCACCAATTTTTTTGTGCACCAAACATATTTTGGATGCATAAAAATATGTGTAGGGTAGAAATATGCCCATTCATCTAGTTAACCCTACTCTTACATAAAATATGTATTTGGCAAAATGCATATTTCATATTATTGAGTAGAAATATGACTGGTTCGCCACTTAAGGCACGTCCTTTTAGATCTCACACCAAAGAACTCCCTATATTACATAGTCACAATGTGTCAAGAAAATAACCTGCAAAATAAGGCAAAATTAAATGTCTCCTGGTTTCATAACGAAGATAAAGCCAGATAAATATATGTTTATTGTTCAGGGATGATTATATCATTTTTAAGCACACATAGTTCCCTGCTTTTTATTATTGTCATGGTTCTTCTGTCTTGTAGGATCTGTTCTTTCCTCTCATAGTACTCATCACAGTTTATGCTAACATACATAATCGTGTATGTCTGTTTAATGTCTATCTCCTCTGTATTATCAACTGGTAACACAGAAGATGACACACAGTAGGTACTCAATAGCTATTTGGCTTTGATTACTTCATTTAACCAATATTTATCGAGTGCTTACAAGGTGTCGTGTGCTGTATAAAGCTTCTTTCCAAATAATGGACCTCAACAAAGGATAGTCAGTTACATGCTTGGCATAAAAAGAACTATGAATTAAGGTCTTACTACTTGTTACACCAGTTTAAAATATATACTTTGTTTAGTTCAGGTCTCCTAGGCCCTTGTATCTGACAGACACAGGTGATCATATTTTTAAGTAAGCAATTTCTACACATATGTCATCATAAACTACACAAAGTGTTCTATAACATAGTGAAAAATGAACTTCTCACTGCTTACATCTACTGTATGTCACAATGCCTTCCTCTACATCAAACTTTCCCAACCCATGGCCCAGGGATTTGAATGGAGCCCAACACAAATTCGTAAGCTTTCTTAAAGCACTATGAGATTTTTCTGCATTGTTTAAAGCTCATTAGCTATTGTTAGCATTAGTGTGTGTAATGCTATGCGTAGCCCAAGACAATTCTTCTTCCAATATGACCCAAAAGATTAGATACCCCTGCTGTACATGCTTGTTTCCTCAAACCTCCAAAACAGTGTCAGATGATCTCATGCTTTTGGTCATTGTACCCAGGATATGAATTAAGAATTAGCAGAACCATGTTTTAATATTTTCACAGAAATTACTTTGTAAAAGAAACACAAGTTGAGCTTTTCATTGGCTAATTATGATTTCTCAGATACATGCTCTACAACCATAAAGGCAAGGCAAGGGGAAGGAACAAGTTGGAAGAGCTTTAAAGATTAACATGCTCCTTAAGAGTTTGTCTTCCAAATTTTGCTTGTATTTTCAAGGCTCAGCAGACAATGTCAGAAACCACAGAAATCAAGTTAATCTAGTTATAACAGTTGGTGACAAGGAGAATGCTCTGGCAGTTTCGAGTAATAAAGAGAACCAAATCAAGATAAGGAAACGTACTAAACAAGTTATTAGCTAAATTGGTTTACATTCAGTTTATTAATAGATTTTCCTCTAGGCATGTACAAAAGTTGCAAAATTTAAAATGTAATCACCTTACCAGGGATGAATAAAGAATGCATCTCGTGCCAAGTACTGGGTAGAATTTCCTTGGAGAGATTACAGAAGTGTGAGCAATTTGGCTATGTTTGATGCAAACAGGTAAGACAAATAACTGACTGACTGACTGACTGGATGGATAGATGAATGAATGAATCAATAGTGAGATCTGCCTTCCTGAAAATGTTTCATTTTAAATCATCCATCTAATAAGCATTTTAGAGACATAGCCACAATTTGTAGATGATTTTTTAAAAGGAGTAAAAAATAATCACAAGAAAAAAAGAGAGACGGAAACAAATCTTTTTTATAACAGCCAATGTGCCGATGTAGTGAGTATCAAGACCATTTCCCTAAGACTGTGAGAGTAAACACACAGTTTTCATTAAATGTTCCTTTCCCATAACTGGTTCATCAGCATTTCCCATGACTCTGCAGTTGAGTTTCTTGGCTGGGAGAGTATCTGGCCATTAGAAGGAGGGATCCAGATATGCTGAGTCCCAGCCATGCTGAGAGACTTGGCACCTTTATATGCTACTTCCTAATACCAACCCCAGCATAAAATGTCGTCAGAAGCCTGCATAAACATTGGACTTAGATTCACATAAATTATTTCTGTCCTGAAATGCTTTATGCCAGAATTTCGTAAAAACAACACTTTGAGTAAATAGAATTGGTGTATAAATATAAGAATATTAATCCAACAAAATGATCATAGAAAATTATAATCAAAAGTACACACTTGTAAATCTTGCAATGATGTGAGAGGTTTATCTTGTGCTTCTTAGTTTTTATTGAATATTTCCATAGGGTTCCTTCAAGCTGATGTTGCCAAAGTGCTTTGAATTATCAGTTGCTTTGTGGAATTGGAAAGTCTTTGAGTTTCATTAAAATGCTTAGGAATTATTTTAATAATCACATGTGTGATTAGCACCTGTTTAGTGCTGGATCTACAAATTCATCTTAAGAGTAAACATAGGGACAATGAAATATAACGCTAGATGTGATTGCTCCAGTCAGCAATAACATTGTCTTATTTTATTAAAAATCACCAACAAAATGCCATGAACTAAAGATATGGTTTCTATTTACAGACATTTTCTACTCTACAATATTATAATATCTGCACACCGCAAGGCTGCATCTAGCAGTTTTTTGTTTTGCCTAGGGTAGAGACATAAATCGAGAGGTACGGAGCGCTTCTTTACACATGCACACATCTTATTATGTGCTTCCCCAACGTCCTATTTGGATTTTTGGTCTAATATAACAATGCTCACACTGTTGGCACTGAGTATTTATAAGTGGATGAAGATTTCCTGAAAATGATGACAATTTAGCTATTGGAAATAATAACATTATAATATTCTCAGTGATCCATTTTGGCTTTAAGTACTTACTAAAGAATATTTATTCCTAAAATATATACTTATAAAATTAAATGAAATTGCAACTTGCAATAAAAACACATTTTTCTCTGAACTCCAATTGACTTCATTTCTCATAGACACTTCTCCCATGTTCATTCTGCAGTTGCTGCTTTCTACTCTCACTGTACTCCCTGCTCTTCTCTCTGATGTGTTGATATGCTTTCCCCAAAGTCATTCTCTTTATCCACATTCCCTACCCACTCTTCCCCTTCTTGTTATTCTCTCATTCCCTACTGATAGGGGAATAATAGGATCCCAAGGCTGTCCTTACAGTATAATTAAAGTATGAATTTCCAGGAGTTAGAAATTGCAGACCATTTTTATTATGCTTTTATAATAAAGCCAGGTAACATTGAGAGAATTAAAATGGCTTTTTCCTAGCAGATTACTGGGTAAAGATTTTTTCCCCTTGGTTCTATTGTCTTAAGAGACTAGGAGCTGGAAATGGGAATAGGTTCACCAATCCTTTTTCTGAAAACACCTCTATCTTTTACATGATATATATCCCCCTAGATCCTGGGAATATGTTGTAAACTTGTAACAGATGGTGATGAAGCCTCCCATTTTTATACAATACATTTTTTAAGATTCTGCATCTACTATATGTATCTTCCAGGAAAAATGACCTTGAATGAATGAAGTCATAGTTTGAAGGAAAAACACCCCACAGATAGAGTGGAGTAGAAATCATGATTCCATTGGGTTTTGTTTTGTTCCCTTCAGTAAGATGAAATAATTTCAGATGAAAAACAGAATGCTGAAATAGAGGAATCAAAGGTCATCTTTTGAGGTGTGTCTTTTAATTGTTCCTGAAAAACCCGTTAGCGTATTCTGTACTGAACAGAGACGTGTGGAAGGTGGGATATCACTGTCTGCGATTCGGAATGCTATTTGCTTAACTTGGGTAATGTTGGGGGCTTACCAAAAATTGTTCTGGCACAACGTCTACCAGCATGAATGTTAGGAGGGTTCTAACACTGTGAGTGCTGATATTTTATGAATGTTTTATCACTGGCTTGAAAACAAGAAGTTTGCACTTGAATCAACAGTATGTCAGACAGACAAAATATTAAAAAAAAAAAAGAACATTAGTGAGAATTACTGATGTCCCTATTGTAAAAACAAACTGAAGTTAATAAGAAACTTGATCCTCTTAACCGATTAACAGAAGTCAAGTTTTAATTGCATGGCTTCTCATACAAATCGAGTGGCACTGCTAACTTGAGTATTGGTTGTGTAGAGGGTGCAGTAATGGGGGAAACTGCTGCACATTCAGTCACCCACCTCTTTTCTCAACAGCTTCAATGCATTGCTTTACAAACCACGGAACTGTGGAATTTTCACGTTCACACACTTTGTGCAGATGAGAGCCAAAAATTTGATCTGCAAAAGAAACAAAGATGAGCTTCATTAAAATCCAAGCTTGCGTTGTTCTTTAATTTGATTCTGTTTCCATATCCACTGCATACTGAAATCTTCATCTTGCATAGGAATTGATTTTTTTTTTTTTTGCTTTATTTCCAAAGTGTCTATGGCAGACATACGAAGACCACAACTCCCTCCTTTATGGAACAGGATCTTGGCCCCAGAGTGAGAAAACTGACGCTCAGCCATCGATTAGCAGGGATGACTGTGTAAGTTATAGTCTCTCTGGGCCTTAACTTTGTTGTCTATAAAGGAATGACAAAGAATTAAGAAAATTTCTGCAAAATAATTAATCTTAGTGTTTTGGTATACTGAGTGTTTTAGAAGAAGTTTACCAGTTAATGGTTATAAAAATTACAATGTTATCAGTATATTTAGGATATTCGTTCTGCAACTCAATAGTATTTGAGGAGGCAAGTTCTAGGAGACTTGCTTTGAAGTGAATTACTTAGCATTTCACCTGCCTTGAATGCCCTTCCTCTTCTCTAATCTAACTATCACCTTTCCTTTAGGGTTCAGCTCAGATCACACTTTCTCCACTAACCCCTTCCTATCTCAGTTTTGTGTCATCTGTGACATAGGTTCTTTGGAATACCAGATCCTCAGGCTGTTAATAGATGATTCAGGGAAAAGGGCCTGCGAACAAAATGGTTTAGCATCATTAGGTTCTGCAAAGTTAGACAGGTTTAACGTGTATTTATTTTTAGAGCCTGTGATATGCCCATGTGTGCTGTGAATCTCCATGAGGGGTGGAGGATGCATTATCTCCCAAACTTATTTGAGCAACATCCTTTGATTTCAGAGAGCATGTTTCCAGACTAATATTTACGAGAATACCCACTGTGAAATCCGAGCCTAGCCCTCTTGTTTGGAACATGATTGACGCTACCTTACATTGTGTATTTACATTTATAATAAATGGAATAGACTCTCTCAAAGCAGATTCTGAGTGTCTGAATCATCTATGTTTTCAACAGTGCTTAGCACAGACTCTGGCCTGCAGTATTTACAGATAGATGTTTGTCTTTTATAACTGTGGTAAAACACACATAACATAGAATTGATTATTTCCACCATTTTAAAATGTACCATTCAGTGGCATTAAGTACGTTCGCAATGTTGTGCAACCCTCACCACCATCAATTTCCAGGTTTTGCTATTGAGATAGTATCTGTTTATTACTGATAATGAAACAAATATTTAGTGGGTCCAAGGGCTTCCCATTTCACTCAGAATGAAATCAAAGTCCCCACTGTGACTTATAAGATATTACATTATCTGACCTCCACTAATAAATGGATTTTATTTGGGTCTTCTCTCCCCGTCTTTAAATTTGTAGTAGCCCCACATTGCTGTTTCTCGTGGCTGCCAAGCACTGTTCTGCTGCAGGGACTTTGCATTTTCTTCTTCATGGAACGCCATTGCCTTAGGTCTCAGATCAAATGGTATCTTCTTATTGTAGCCTTTCTTTCCTACCATCCTTTAAAAAAAATGGCTCCACTCCATGCCATTCTCTATGCCACTTTCCCAGCCTTACTTTTCTTAGAACACATATCTCCACTTGACATATGAGACTGATACGTTTTCTGCTTAGTTGTTTCCCTTGCTTAGAATGCAGAAGCCAGGAGAGTAGGAGTCATATCTCAACCATTTATTATTGGATCCTGAGTACCTAGACAGTGTTTGGCACATACTAGAAGTTCAATAAACATTTGTAGAATGATGGACTGCAAGACGCCATCTTAACCACCAGTGGAGGTAGTCAATAAATTTTTTAAAGTAAAATTAGATAGAATAATAGATAATGCAGCATAAAATAATGTTCAGTGATATGTATTGTTATAAAGGGATACTCAAAATGGAGTATAGGGAGAATTCAATGAATCATAATTTTCATTTATTTCTTAGGAAAACATAATGGTTTGAATTGCTGACAACCCAGCATGGAGGGAACAATTAAAGCTAAAACACTATTAATAACATACTCCAGGCCGGGCATGGTGACTCACACCTGTAATCCCAGCACTTTGGGAGGCTGAGGTAGGTGGATCACAAGGTCAAGAGATTTAGACCATCTTGGCCAACATGGTGAAACCCTGTCTCTACTAACAATACACAAATTAGCTGGGCTTGGTGGCACATGCCTGTAGTCCCAGCTACTCAGGAGGCTGAGGTAGGAGAATTGCTTGAACCCTGGAGGGAGAGGTTGCAGTGAGCTGAGATCGCGCCACTGCACTCCAGCCTGGCAACAGAGTGAGAGTCTGTCTCAAAAAAAAAAAAAAAAAAAAAAAGAAAAGAAAAGAAAAAAGAAAGAAAATACTCCAATGTAGAAATGCGGAAATGTGCATTTTTATCCAAGTAATAGAAAGCAGCTCAAAACACATGGACATAGTATAGAGAAGTGGGAAATAATAATGGGCATTTGCTTTGAATACTTTGGTCAAGTAACAATGACTTGTTCAAAACACTGTGTAACCACTCTAAGAACGAATGACATAAAATATTAGGTAGCAAAAAATAACCCAGTAGATCAGATCAAATGATTTACATTGTCTGGAGATTACAGTCAGGAAGAAGAATTGCTATAAAGTAAAAAACCCATTAATTGGTTTTATTACTCAAACCAATTTCACAAATATTATCTTCTATCTTCACAGCAATGAGGTAGGCATATTGAGTTGTAAAAACAGTATCAAGAAGTTTGTAATATTATGGGGGCTAATAAAAGTATTCAAAGAATATACAAAGAAAGAAAATAGCAGGTGTCATAAAAGGTACTGAATGCTAAGAAAAATGTCCTTTAGTATAAGGTCTTTCTGTGTCATTTAGTGTAGATGTAGTATGCAGTGTGTGTGTTTGTACAACAGAGAGTGGGAGACAGAGAGTGTTAGGAGAAATTGTTTTGTTTTTGTTTTTGACAGGTGGATATAAGAAGATACAGAAAAGAGCATTCCAGGTCTCTTTTATTCATTTAGTTATTTGCAAAAGAACATCTTGAATGACTACACTCTGTTTAGAGCTAGGAAAGGCACTGATAATATAGCAACGAAGACTCATTCCCTATTTTCTAAAACTTTGCCCGGTAGAAACAGTATGTAAGTAAACAGGTAAGAACACTTTATCATGAGAAAACTGTTGTAACTGGGGAAACGCAGAGGCAGTGTGGGAGAATGTGGTGCAGCACCAGACCGGCCTTGAGTGCTTCCCTTCTCTGAATAACTGAATCCTCAAAGATAAGGAAAGACAAGCAAAAGAGGGAACAAAGAGCATTTTGGGAAATGAAAGGAAATAAACAAATGTTTGAATGATGGGAAGAATGATAGGAAGACTGGGGTGTGCTAAGGAAAACATTCACTCTTAGAGAAATCTTGATGTATCAAGTTATAAAAGAGATGGAGGTTATGTTATAAAGCATCTTAAATTTTGCCAGGTAGGTTAAATTATTTGAGAGTGTGCAGATACCATTGATTTTCTACATATAAGTAATTCCTCTCCCACCTTCTTTCTTGTTTTTAGAAGCCACTCATATGACAGAACCTGAAAATCATCTTTATTGATTTTTACCTGCCCTGCAGCTTTGGGTGATTAGATAACTCTGTCAATGAAATGTCTAGAAAAGTGACTCAGGACCATATAGGAAAAGATTTATTCCCCTGAAGAAAAGAAAGGGATATGTAAGAAGTCTTTTTCCTTTTTTTTTAAATCCATCTTTGAATATCATTTTGCAATGATGTGATACTTGGAGCTATTGCAGCAATCCTGTCACCACGAGACAATGAGTACTAAGAACAGCAGCTAATGTATTAAAAATAAGCAACAAAAACCTGAGACTCTGAAGACATGTCTGAGCTTTTAAACCAACACTAACATACCTTCTCTAGACTTATTTTTATATGAAATAACTCATTTTTAACTAGGTATTCCATTATCTGCAGCCAAAAGCATATGATATGACATTAGGAAGTGATTGTGGTTTTTGAGTAAAATGAGCATTAGAATCATACTCTACTTGAGAAGGTTTACTTGGTAGTACTTTGTAGAGAAAAGGGAGGGCGGGGGGTAATATAGTGGGCAAGATGAAGCACAAGGAGATTAGTTAAACGACCAATGTGATTGCCTAGGAAAGATGTTATGAAGACCAGAATCAGGATAAGGGTGTGATAGGTGTAATCACTGTACACAATCCATCTTGTGTTCTCTGAATTAGATGTATACATTCACCTCCTTTGCCATGGAACCATCTGGTACAACCCACTAGAGTGTGCAGTGTTTATTTTTCCCCATTTCTTTGATATTGGGCTTGGCCAAATGTCTTCTTTGGAATGATGTAATGTGAGTGGAAATGTGTCAGTTCCAGACTGAGGCCTTAAGACGCATTGCAGATTTCTACTCACCCTCTTGCTTCTCTGCTATTGCCAAAGAAGAGCTTCCTTGGGTAGCTACTGCCCCTTCAGCCTGGGCTCCAGAATAAATACATATGGCATAGAACTGAGGCAAACCCTTAGTGAAGAGACAAGTCCAGTCAGACCTGCAGCTTAAAGCAGAGCAGTCCAGTCAAGCCTGCACCACAGACACATGAAAAATAGATGCTCCTTTTCATATGCCACTGAGATTTTATGTTTGTTTGTCACGTAGCAAGAGCTTACTCATATAGGTGGTGATGAGTCCAGGTTTTTGGTGAAATATGATCTAAGCTATGCTGTGAGAATGAAAACAAAGAGGATTGGCAGGACATGGAAACTAAAATTGAAGAGTGAACAAAATAGAAAAAAAGTTCTAAATTTGCTAAGAATGTGGAGTTATGCCTTCAGTTTAATTTCAATCCTCAGGAGGAGTCTCAAAAAAAATTACTTTCACCTTAAAATTTAAACTATTTATGCCTTACCAAATTTTATGGCACCACTTCTGCACTCTCTCCAGATGAATCCAATTCTATCCAATTCCATTCGGTGACTCTTTAGTGAACACCTACCATGTGCTCCGTGTTGTAAAGAATGCAAAGATTGCTTTATTCATTCAGTAATGATTTCATGCAGGTTATAGGCTATACACTGTGTGCCAGCCTGAAAATGTAATGATGCACCATCTCCTACAGTTTAGGGGCACAGAATAACTCTCACAGGCAGCTACAACATGATGTGACTAATGCTATTGCAGATATGTGTAAAAATAATAGAGAGGGTTTATTGTTCACTACACTAAGCCAAGCAGAACTCAAAGCACTTCATATATTCTAACATTGAATTCTCACATGCACCCGCAACCCTTTGAGCTTTGATACTATCATCATCTTCACTTTACAGAAGAGGGAACTAAGGCCCAGAGATATCGAGTTATTTTTGAAAGGTCACAGAGCATTAGGCTCTTGGGGGAGGGAGGATGGGGACCTGAACTAAGACAATAAACCTGACATGGCAAGAAGGGGTGATTCAGAGGGATTTGGCAAGTGGGTGTAGCAGGTGAGCCGATCCACCAGGTGAAAGTGACTTCCAAGCTCCTTGCTTGAGTGGAGAAGACAGAGACATAGTTACTTGAGGGTCTTGAGAATGGAAATGGAATTTAGACATTAAGAAAAGCATTTCAGCACTTTGGGAGGCCGAGACGGGCGGATCACGAGGTCAGGAGATCGAGACCATCCTGGCTAACACGGTGAAACCCCGTCTCTACTAAAAAATACAAAAAACTAGCCGGGCGTGGTGGCGGCGCCTGTAGTCCCAGCTACTCAGGAGGCTGAGGCAGGAGAATGGCGGAAACCCGGGAGGCGGAGCTTGCAGTGAGCTGAGATATGGCCACCGCACTCCAGCCTGGGCGGCAGAGCAAGACTCCATCTCAAAAAAAAAAAAAAAAAAAAAAAAAGAAAAGCATTTCAAATGCAGCAGAATGGTAATGAGAGATAAAGATGAAAAGTGTTCGCTGGATTTGGGCAATTTGAGGATATTAGTGACCTTAAGAAAAATGGTTTCAGTAGAAGAGTGAAACTGAAAGGCAGATAGTTGTCATTAAAGACTTGAAGAGAAGGTGAAGAAATAGAGACAGCAAATAGATTCCTCTTTTTAGAACTTCAGAGGTGAAAAGGCTAGCATATGGGGACTAATTAGTTATAAGAGGAGATGAGACCTGGAGAAGGATTTTGAGTTGTAGTGAATAGGAGAGAATTTCAACTACAGGGTATTTTTTTATTGCCAGGGAGCTGGGTGTACACTGCTGATTATTTTTAGTGGTTATGATGTTGGAAGTGGGGGAGGTACATTACTGCCACTTACTGGGTGGTCCAGGCAAGTGCACCCAGTCCCTCACAAAGGAAAAACTGCCATTGGTGTCTTGGTGAGTAAAGAGACTAGACATCGTGAATTTCACTAGATAGAGGGCAAATGTTTGCTTTCCCCAGTTACCAACAAAGCCAAAACTGTTATTCTCACTTACAGCTCTTGAAACTTGCTGTACTCTCCCAAGAAGGTGGGGCTCTGGAGTACAAGAGCATAGCATCCCAGGAGAACTTGGTTACATCAAAGGTCACCATGTGCCCCAAGCTTGACCAAAGGAGCAATGCTCCTTCTACAAAATTTAGCATTTGGATACTGAGAGACTAAGGTGATTGTTTCTAGGGATGTGAACTCTAGGCTGCCTACACTTAAACCCTGGGGGCTGGGACAGCCATTTGGGAAGATGCTTATATGCCACAGATGAGTGGACACAAGAACTAGTTTGCAGGAAGAGGCAAATGGAACAGATCCAACTCAACTCCTGACTTTCCAGTGCCTACTCCAGGCACTTTGTATCCTTGCCATGGTGCTTGCCATACCCATGTCATGAGCTCCACGAATACCATGAGATCCCCTCCTACCCATGTCAATAGAACTCTTGAGTAAATTTGTTTATTGCAAGCAAATACATTTGGCAAAAATATGGATGTAGCATTGTCCAAACGTTTCAAGAAAGGGATTATGGTCACAATAGGAACAGGTTTGGCAAAATAGCTCAATGGGATCCACTGCTTACAGATGACACTGGCTAGGAAGAGTATGGTAAATATGAATTGGTTTTGCTGGTCTTGTGTCTATTCTCCTGTCCTCTGGCAAGAACATCCTGAGATTCCCTTGGGGATGGTCCTTTCTCATTTTGCTGCCATTTGTTTTGGGTAGTGATGATTCCACCTCCTCCATCTCCAGTGACAAATATGCATTTTATCTTCTTGGCCACAGTAATTGATTCAGACATGAACATGTGGCCTGAGCAGATCATGTCAAGTAAATCCTGAGACTTTTTCTGATGTTACTGGGAAAGAGGAACCCTCTTTCTATGACAGATGTTAAACTATGAAGATATGAATCTGATCTTCTAGAAGTTATGCTGCCACCTCTGGAAGAATGGAAAACAGAGCTGAATGATGGAAGACAAATATTTGATAGCATTTTGAACTTCTAAATCCAGTCATACCTGAAGCTATCCCTGTCCCTTGGACTCTTCAATTAAGTAACTCAGTAAATTTCATTTTGACTTTTACAGTTTGGACAAGTTTCTATCATTTACAGTGGAAAAAATCTTGACTACAACATTAGCCGTTGACAGACAATGAATTAGATAATTGAGAAGAGATGATAATGCACATCAGATGGCTTTGCAAAGTCAATAGTGCTATCCAAAGAAAGGAAATCATAGAGATTTAACTACATTGTCGTTGTTGAATTTAAGTGCTGTTGTAGGATTGCTCTCCATTTGTAAATCTAATACACCTAGAGTTTCATACACCAAGCAGGACAATTCAATGATAGAAATATATTTGAACCACGGAAACTTCTATCTTAAAATAGTATTAAAAAAAGGGAGGGAGAGAGAAGGCATTCTGTTTTCCAGGCAAGCCTTAATGAACTTTATCCCCTAAATGCCCATGTCTCTTGTCCTGGAACAACATTAAGAATTATTTCTATTCACCTCTTCACTACAAAAAAAAAAAGGAACACTTCCAGAACCCTGAGTTCCTGACTTCCCACCTATATTCCCATCTGTGTGCTCATTGGCAATCCTTTCTTCCTGTCTTAACAACCATAAAAATATGCATATTATTTAGAAAACAGCTCTTGCTAGGGGAGCCAACATTTTTGGAATCTTCTGCAAATGCCTGTGACCTTGGCCAGTGTGATCATTCTACCTTCATCCCACTGTTTCAGCACTTATAACTGGGGTGGCAGGATATACACTGGTTAGAAAAAAAAATTCATTTTCTGCAAGTTTTCTTTGAAAGCATCCTTTGGTGAGAAAAATAAATAGACCTTCCACATGACTGCCCTTATAAATCATGTTGTTTATATAATGAATTAGTGTTTAACTAGAGAATGGTGGTTTTTAATCTTTAAGCTCTCAAACTTTTGACCGATTTAGTTAGTTCATCAGCATAACCAGGTTAAGTCTTCCAGATTACAAATTAGTTTCATTCTTCCTCATCACTGCTATATGTTTTTTGACAAATTACGGAAAGAACACCCAGTAATGAGATCTGTGTCAGTTAGATTCCAAATGAATCAAAACTACGAGGATAACTGCTCAATAGAGGCAGTTAAATGTTCAAATAATGTGACGGTGTTATCATCATTTACGCAGGAGACAGTCTCCACAGGCTTTTCAAAAGGATGTGACTCTGCTTTCAGGAGAGAGGGCCGTTGCAGAGATTCTAGTAAACTTTAAAAAGGAAGAACAAAGCACCTAGAAGGACACACGCTTGAGGAATACAGAGGGAAGCAGAAAACAATAATGGCAGCCCGAATGGCTCAGTCACAAAAACAAATCAATTATCCAACTATCATGGTAGTGATGTATATTGGTTAAGGTTTCTGGCTGCAAGCAACAGAAAAACATAAAAACACTGTGGCTGTGTTAAGCAAAGGAAAGTTTATTTGAATGATGTTGAGGGGTGGAAGTAGGAAGGAAGTCAATGAATTTATGAGAGGCTAGAGGACCAGTCTTGGAGATATTTCGAAATCAAGATGCTTAGCAGAGCCACGAAATTGAAAGAAGAAGAAAAAGCGACTGTCTTCTAACTCTGGTAGCCGGGTCAGGGTGCTCATTTCATGGCCACCACCAGCATCAGCATTGTCATAGTAACTTCCAATCATCAATCGCTTTAGATTGGAAGTTTCTCTAGATGATGCTTCGTTGATCAGGATTACGTTATAAAAATAATGGGTGGGGAGAGAAAATACAGCCCTCGTAGTTTCTATAGTAGGTAGCATTCACTTAGAATTTTTCTCCCACAGAAATGCTACACATACGGGCAGATTATTTCCTAGTAATTTGCTATAATGGAGAGGCAGTGAATATTGGAAGACAAAACAGAATTCAAAACATGGGTGATTTCAGCAATTTAATAATTCCATCTTCTGATTTTAAACTATAGATGACATTTGTTTTTCCTTTTGAGAACTGGTATTCAGCCCAAAACTTTTAGATTGCTTATCAAAGCATGCTGTTTCTGTTTCTACCTTTTTTTTTTTTTTTAAAAGACAGAGTCTTACTCTGTCGCCAGACTGGGGTGCAGTGGTGCAATCTTGGCTCACCGCAACCTCTGACTCCCTGATTCAAGCAATTCTTCTGCCTCGGCCTCCCAAGTAGCTGGGATTACAGGCATGCACCACTATATCCAGCTAAGTTTTGTATTTTTAGTAGAGATGGGGTTTCACCACATTGGCCAGGATGGTCTCGAGCTCCTGACCTCGTGATCCACCTGCCTCAGCCTCCCAAAGTGCTGGATTATAGGCATAAGCCACCATGCCCAGGCTCTACTCTCACTTTGTATATTTTCTCCAGTTCTGTTCCCACCATCTTTTCTTTTCCTTTAAAATGCTCATGACATGAGCCCCATGTCATGTAACTTTCCTAAAACTTTGCTGAGAATATTTGGGTCTCATCAAACCTAACAGATTCTAAAGTCTCTAGTGATAATAACAATACCTACTATGGAGAGACTAGCCTGGGGGGAAGAGGATCTCTCTGAACAAGGATAGCTAAGTTGCTGTAGTTTTCAACTGAAGCTGGACATTTGGCTGCAGGGGTAGCATCCTTTGACCAAGGCAGCCCAAAGATGAGTTTCAGGGATGGGACTGATAGAAGACCAAAGTTGTTCCCAGCCCTTTCTATTTTTTCTCTTTATTCCTTTTTCAGGCTTCCAGCAGTCTTCAGTTTTCATAGTTTCACTCTCAATCCTAAACAGTACTTCTGTGAAGTACCCATTGGCCCCTTGTTTTCAGCTCCTAAACTCACCTGCAAATAGATGTCAACCCAATTTTGGTCTGACTAGTGCAACAGGTATTTTGGTGAGTACACCAGCCAGGAAGAAATTTGCATCTTAAAGAGTTATTAACCCACATGGGACAATGCGCATGAAATTCTTCTATATTTGTCTACTCAAGGCAAGAACTTTGTCAATACTTTGTACCTACCTCTCCCACCCTCTGCTAATCTAAAGCAACATCACACACACACGTACATCAGCACACAGAATCACAATGGCATAGAGAATGGTTTGACCAAGTAAATCCTTTATGCATTTTTTGATTTCTTTATTGAATCTAACCATCTGTGAGTATTTTTCAATGCCTACTGGGGATGGAGTAGTGAGAAGAACACTCTCTGTCTTCACAGAGTCTATATGTAAGTGAGGAAAATAAACACGAAAACACATTAACATATAATATAATGTCAGATGGTGATAAGTGCTATGGAAAAAAATGAAGCAAGGCAGAGAGACAGAGAGCTATTGGTGCTGCCAGGGAAGGCATCTCAGGCAATGGCATCTGAGCAGAGACCAGTGAAGTCACCAACTGAGCCGTGTAAATACAAAGGGAGCAGCAAGTGTATAAAACTGCTGGTGTAAGTCGGGTTCCTTAGAGGAGGAGCAGGAAGGCCTGGGTGGCTGGAGTGGGGTGAACAAGAGGAAGTATGGCTGAGGACAAAACATAAAAAGTAGCCTCAGGGTCAAAACATGTAGTAACCTATAGGTCACAATAAGGACACACATTAGATATTAAGAATGAGTTTCTTCTAAGTAATTGGAGATTATGGAGGAGGGGAGTGACATGATATGATTTACATTTATGAATGATCCTTCTCATTGCCGTGTGAAGCCTAGATTTAAGGGGGTTAAGATGAGAAGTAGGAAGGTTAGTCAGGGGGGAAGTGAAATACAGGAAGAGAGGATGGTGCTTGGATAAGAATGATTGCAATGGAAGTAACTAAAAGTGGCTGAATTTAGAATATATTTTAAAGTGGGATCTGCTGATGAAGAGACAGAGTAGAAAGTGGGGGTGACCCCAGGTGGCACATGGCGGTGATATTTCCTGAGACAGAGGACACATGGGACTTGAAGAATCAAGGATTACTCTAGATAAATCTGAGATGTCTACCAAGCACCTCAAAAGACATGAAATCGATATTTGAATATGCAAGTTTGAAGTTAACTGAAATTTTAAGTCTGGAAAGCATCAACCTCTAGATGGAATTTGAAGCTGCATGAATGGTATAGTTCAACTCGAATGTTTAATGTCCAATAGTCTGAGAATAAGAATGAAAAGAGAAAAGAAGTCCAAGGCCTTAACATAGGGGTAACCTAACATTCTGAAGATGGGGAGAAGAGCAGGATCCACCAAAGGGGCACTCACTGACATGACAGTTTCAGTAGGAAGGAATAAGAAGCTGTAAATAATAACTCTAAAACCACTGCAAGATTTCATGTCCAGCTTCATTTCCTTATTTCTTTTTAACTCCTGGAAGTACGGTGTTCAGTAAAATAGTATCTGTTCTACTAGATAACAGCTCACAGTCCAGTTGGAAGATATTAAAATAGTGAAATTACACTTTGGGATGAAGAGAAGGTAGGACTAATTGAGAATGATGAAGAAAGGGATAGCTTTGTGGCACTGGTAACAGAGTTGGAAGAGTAAAAATGAGTACAAGTTTACTAAGTAGAGGAAGCTACAAAATGATATTCAAGGTGAACAAAACTTTACATAGTAGGAAAAGATGAATGCTATTTCTTCTACTTGTATTTATATTTATTGCATTCATTATATTACATGCCTTCTGGTTGCCTAATGAGTGCATAAATGAATGTATGAATAGATAAAAAGATAAGAGAAAATTTACAAAAAAAATATTTCCTTTGATATTAAAACAGCTTATTATAAAGAATGTTTTTATTTTTTAAGGCAATATACCCTAATATTTCAATATTTTTTCTTACAGACCACAGTAGTACAAATTAGTCTAATATTTTCTCTCTGGGTTGTAGTCCCAGAAACTGATTTCTATCTAAAGATTATAATATGAGCACTTGAGTATGAAGGAAATGTATTTTCATTCAGTTTGCTTTCATGTATTTTGAATAATTAACATGACTAAATTTTGTTCAGCTGACTGTTGATGTACATTGTGGATTGGTGATATTTTCTGCTTTTCATTTGCCTATCATCATCTCATGAGAATCACAGAGGGGGACAGAAAAGGAAGGGAAGGGTAATACAATTCAAATATGTACCTTCTCCCATATTTGTATGCTCTTTACATACTTTGAATAGAAAACTGTCCATGAAATTCACATGCTCAATTATATAACTTACTATAATTAATCTGAAGTTAAAACTTATCAATTAGGTTGTCACTTACTTGACTAAGTAGAAACTTTACAGGGGGATTAAAACAACTGTGAAATTATTAATTGCATTTGTTTGAGTGACAAGTCTAAGGAGAAAATCTGATACACAGAATTTATTCAGGTAATTAAAAATACTAAATGATTCATCTTTAAAGCACAACTTATATAGACTAAAGCTGGAAGTGTCATTCAGTGATTGAGAAGAGTTGAAAGATTGTTTTTGGGTGGGGAAAGTATAGAAATTTTACTCACTCTAGATTAAAGTAAAACCTAGGAAAGAAGACTGCACTTTTCCTAATATCAGCATAGATTTGTTAGAATCCCAGGTGGTACGACTTCAATTTATTTGCATGAATGCATAGTTCAATAAGAAAAGACTCAAATTTAGTTGGAGTAAAACTGCTTAATGATTTCAAATATTACTTTAATATATTAATATAACAGGTTTGAATATCGATAATAGAGTCTCTTTCATTTGGGTCTTAAGGGTGTTCTCAAAGCCACTAACGCTGAGTGTTAGGTATGCACTGAAGTATCTAAGAGGAAAGTACTTTAGGTTAAAAGCACTTTCCCTCTCAGCCTCGGGTTGAAAGCTATTTCAGGATTCTGTTAAAGGCATTCTTTAGTCTTCAGCTTCAGCTTAAAAGTGGCTTTGATGAAAAGTGCTTTGAGGCAGGTAAAGGATTTTTTAATAAACCATATTAAGAGCCAGGGAATCATGTGGTTCTGTGGAAGGGCTGGCTAGTTCCATGGAGGTGTGATGTAACCTCTGCTCAGGAATGTCCATTCCCCATGGGCTGTTCTGAGCACTGTGGTCCGCTAGTTATTCCTTGCAAAGAAATTGAAAAACATTTCCAGGAATGTAATTGGAGAGAAGCAGTTATGAGCCCAAATTAGTAGGCCATGATGCATACATTTCCGAAAACATTTTGTCTCATTTGGGCTTGCAGTCAAATACAGTGTGTGTTTCCCATTTTTCAGTTTCTACTGCGGAAAGTGACATTGCAACAACATTTCTAAAACGCCTTATCCTGTCCTAAAGTTGCCCACCAAATTGAATGAATAGGTATCATGTTGTGAGATGCTGCTTTATATATTGCTCATTTTCCAAGTTTGTTGCATGCTTGAGAGTTATGTTTCCAGCTACTGGGACCTCTTACGGAAGGAGAGGACATAGAGAGGGAATGGAGTATCTCAGTTGGATCTGCCTACTGAATTGGCAGAATGATGTTCACCACCATGGATGCTTACTTGCAAGAGTTGATATTAGTTGGTAAAAGACAGTCAGGAGAAATTGTGGACTCCTGAGATATGGCAAATGGCACATGTACTCTGGCTAAGTCCCAGGGACTAGGTCTAATTTCTGTTGAGGAAAGAGCCTCAGACACAATAGAAAGAAGCTACATTCTCACTTGGTGAGATTCAATGAGTAAGAGTTGTTGCTTCAGGCCCTAAAAAATTAGGTGCACTATGCAGGCAGGGTGGGGAGAAGAACAGCCTTTTTGTTTCCTTTGGAGACAAAGTGGACTAGAAATTCAGTGGGATCCAGAGGGATGGAGCACATTCTGGCACATGGAAGGTTTTGCAGGCTTAGGAGCCCTGGCGAGTACCTGGGCAGGGCAGCAGGTAACTCTCAGAAGGTGCTGGCTACACAGCCGAGGTGAGGTGCCTTCTTCAGGCAGCTTGTGGGTAGTAAGGGTATAAAAGAGAAGGAAATGAGAGAGAAGAACACGATGGGGCAAAAGACAGTATTCATCAAATTGTGTAACACATTTCAGGAATTCCTTTGAGTTGCTGAGGAAGCAGAGAAAGGCTGTGTTGTGATTACACAGGAGGGAGCCATGACTTGGGACATTTGTGCCATAAGGTCAGTGTTACCCATTCATACGTATCCACAGCTGCAGAGGCCTTGGTCATTTCAATTACACAGGAAATAACTCAAAGTAGATAACAAGTACCAATTCCATAATATAGCCTTCTAGTGTGTCTTCTAGTGGAGCCAAGTTTTGGGGGTATGGAGCTGATTTTCTTGAGGCAGAATATTTCCTTCCAAGCAGGCTGGAATGTCTAATTTTGAAGGATGGAATCAAAACTTATACATCTTTGTAGGGCCAGTGCCCAGCCTATGGCTTGCCACATGCTAGGTCCTCAATACGTGTTTGCAAAATAAAAACAAATAACAAATATTAAATGAATAACAAAATTGCCCATAAAGTAGAACACAAACTCCTAAGCCTGGGATTGTGCAAAACACTTGCCACAGACACTTCCTCTCATTGAACTCTTTACATTTCATCTAAGGCACTGTTCCTCAGGCTTTCCTACGATTGTGTACCTCAGATGTCTCACCCATTTTTACACAAGTCCAAGGCTCTAATTCAAGGCTCAGTTTAAAGACTATAAAATGATAAGAGCATTAATCTTTCCCACACTTTTCCATGTGTAATTTCCCCAAATTTGTGACCTAAATACCCCTTAAAGCATTTGACATCTGATATATTACACCGTAGTTTTTGTGCATTTATCTTCCTTACTCACTTTCTGGGGACCTTGCTTTATGTAGCTTTGTATCCTCTCAGAATACAGTGGCTCAGAGAATACAAGTCAGTAGGCAATATGAATAACCATCACACCTGTAGCATAAAGAAATGCAAGCATAGCTTTTCACCCTCATCATTGGATAATGCCTGAAAAAGTTATAGTCACAGTCTAGGCACATAGAGTGTTCAAAATGCTAACTGTATTTTAATGCAATGTCATAAAAAATCCCATCATACATTATCTGTTTTGCAATTTTCAGAATGTGTTCTCTGCAGTCAGGTGAAGGACTGGTATGCAATACTAAGTACAATTGGGAGTAGAGTATAACCATTAATAGCTATTGTTTGCTACGCTACTTGCTTTTTATAAAACATTACCAGTCCTGAGAAGTATTAGCTGGAGAGCGTGAAGAAAGAAAATTTCATCATCTTGCCCAAATTCACAAAACAAGTAAGTAGCGAGCCAAATCTACTTTAAAATTTGGTAATCTTTATGGTTCTGCAATACTCTGTTTTCCTGAATAAGTAAAATACTTACAGTTCTTTTAAATAGCCCAGGAAGAGTCTTGGTTGCCCTGTCTTTCACTACAACCTATGACTTCCCATCATATACACCCAAGCACAAAAAGGAAAATATTTTTTTTCATGTATTTAATTATTTCAAGTGTGCTTTATACACTCAAACATTATATAAAACTAATACAGTTATTGTGCTGTAGTATCTCTTTCTCCCAAGAATGAACTACATGTTTTCTTAGATGTTCTTTGCGTCTAGGATTCTAGGCTAGTCATAATGGGGGCAAAAGGCTGGGACAAAAGACTAACCCTTCCCCAGCAGAGTCTTCCTAGACCACTCCAAACATGCAGATAGTATGCCAAGCTGGTTAGCGCGGACTCCCTCTAGTAGATCTCTGATCGATGTCCATGGTCCTGGTCAGCAAATGAAACTGAAGCTCAACATACACATTCAAGGCAGCTTCTCAGAGAGTTGCATCTGGGAGGCCAGAAAGAATCCATACACAGGGCTGTGCACAGTGGCTCACGCCTGTAATCCCAGCACTTTGGGAAGCTGACGTGCGCAGATCACTAGAGGTCAAGAGTTCGAGCCCAGCCTGGCCAACATGGTGAAACCCCATCTCTACTAAAAATACAAAAATTAACCAGGCATGGTGGTGGGTGCCTATAGTCCCAGTTATCCAGGAGACTGAGGCAGGAGAATTGCTTGAACCTGGGAGATGGAGGTTGCAGTGAGCCGAGATCGTGCCATTGCACTCCAGCCTGGGCAACAACGATGAAACTCCATCTCAAAACAAAACAACAACAACAACAACAAACAATCCACACACAGAAACTTCCTCTAGGCTCTGGGGTATTCATGCTGTAATAACTGATTGTAGGAACAGATGGCTTTGGGTTATCACAGGGAAGTGCTTTCCACTAAGACTTGATCCCAAAGTCTTTTCTTTTTTTTTTCTTTTTCTTTTTTTTTTTTTTTTTGAGATGCAGTTTTACTCTTATCACCTAGGCTGAAGTGCAATGGTGAAATCTTGGCTCACTGTAACCTCTGCCTCCCAGGTTCAAGTGATTCTCCTGCCTCAGCCTCCTGAGTAGCTGGGATTATAGCCACCTGCCACCACACTCAGCTAATTTTTGTTTTTGTTTTTTTAGTGGAGATGGGGTTTCACCGTGTTGGCTAGGCTGGTCTCAAACCCCTGACCTCAGGTGATCCACTCGTCTCGGCCTCCCAAAGTGCTGGGATTATTGGTGTGAGCCACCGCGCCCCGGCCGAACCCAAAGTCTTTTACTACCATTCCTAGAATTCCTCAAATTCTCATGTCTTGTGTCCCCAAACATTCTCCAATGGACTATTTACTCTCTACCTTCTGTCCTGGATGAAGTAAGGCTGTGGTGCCAACTTTACCCACTATTCGCCTCCTGCCCAGTCAATACCTTTGAGGCCACAGCTCCCTGGCAAAAGCTTCTGCTTCCCATCCTGCCCTTCATGCTGTAGTAGAGACACCTAGGCAGAGGCCTCGCCTGTGGAAAACTCTAGTCAGCTGCTACACTGTGTAGTCACATTTGGAATATTTATATTCCTATACTGCATAGCCACCTTTGGAATCCTTTCTCCATATCACTGTGGCATCTCAAGTTGAACTTAACCTCACATGTAGATCTTGTTGTCTCTCTTCATGTGTTTAGTAGTATATTTCTAACCAATGCTATTTTTCTTCAAGATTATTCACTCATACTACAAATATATGATCTTTCTGACTAAAGAGACATGCATGCAAGTGTGTACATGAATATAGGAAACTGATGCTAGAGAATCGGAGGTATCTGACATCATTTGGAATTCTGTTTTTAACGACATGAGGATCTAACCTCGCTTTTCTTTCTAAAATGTTTATGATATCTTCTTTAACTGGTAATTATGTGAACAGATTTATAACTAAAGCAGCTTCTCACTTCCTCTTTTGAGATTATTTCTTAAAAGGCATTGAATGAGGTCCAGTCAAATTCTTTATATAATATCAAATGGTCTCCTATGCTAATTACTTTTTTAAGATGCAAACATTGTAACATGCTCATTGTAACGTTGTAAAGACCTCAATGCATTTAAAATGTGAAGTCACAAAAGATGTAAACATCGTATTTCACTGTTCAGGAAATGAATGAATGTATGAGGTGGTACAAATTATGAGGGAGTCCAAGGAAGCAATGGCTTTTCTGAAATTTAGAGTATTTGGAATCTCACCATATTAAGATATCCTCAAGATATCATTTTTATACCATCAGCTTATTTCTCAGCCTCTTGTTATGTGAAAGATTCCTTCACTGTGAGGTTAACCGAGGCCAGGCCTCTTCCAGCTCCATCTTTTCTTTCCTCCGATGAATCTGAGTTCCAAGTTCAAAGGGACATGTTAGGAGTGTTATATTCAAGTTAATGACCTTCGCATACGTTTAACTTGGATGACATCTCTTCTAAAATCTCCCTCCTGTCTCATAGGGATAGATTTTTAAAAGTCATTACAAAATTGGAGCTGAACAATTGTTGAAAAAGAATGAAATTTCTCTCTTTTGCTCTACATATCTAAAGGAATTATATCTTGTGAAAATGTCAATCTTTGTAGCAGTTTCTTAGATGGCTATCTGCATAAGCTGTCTATCACAACAAAAGCATGATTCAATGGCTGTATGCTTCATGAAGGCAACTTGAGTTTGGCAATTTTAAGATGTGGTCCAGGTATACACATTATAATTTTGGGCAAAATTTGAGCAGTAAATATGTAACACATTTTCTTGTAAACATTGACCAGGATATTTGTGGCTTATTTTGTTTTAAAGTCAGAGCATCCCTCATAATTTGATTTTCTTACATCTGAACATACATATCACTATTCACTAATGTTACTGTCAAATGTACCTGAATCTTTTATTCCACAAATTGTAATTAACATAAGGTAAATATTTGCTATATATATAGGGACATACTAGCTAGGCACGATGATTCAGTTTTTTAAAAATGAATATATGAAATGAGTACATACTATATGGCCTTATATTTTGTCAACAAATCTCACCTTAATGCCTTACTGTAGATTGATCTTTATCAAACTTTATATAGCTTTTAATCAGTTAGCTATATAAAGTTCTTCTAATATTTCCCGACGGAATATCAAAGGTAAAATACTAAGAGACGTTTGAAAACGGAAAGGAGCTAGGTCACAATACTGCATAGTGAGGACACCTAACTCTTAGAAAGATACTAAGTTGAAGAAGAGCTGTATTATAAACAGATATTTCTTTTTTATAAACTTCTTTACATTTCCCTTAATTCTTTTCTTTACTGTGCTTTTTTCCTTAAGCTACTATTAAATGGTGAAAATAAGTTTTCATAAAGCCTGCTTCATATAAGTATTGCTGATTTAAGGAGGGGGAGAAAAGTTTTTTTATTTCTCTTTTGTATTCTTTTTCTCCATGTGACAAGAAAGTATTCAGAACATCTTTTTAAATAATGAAAATAATAATAACTGTTCCTAGGAGAATAAGAAAGCAAAGGAGAGGCTTTGTTTGACTTATCTGTGATAAGGCACTTTGGAGCTTTGGTTTTTATGAGTTGAAGAAAGAGATGTACACAACACTCTAACCCTTCTATTATGACAGTTTATACTTCCTACACAGCTTACTTAACTTAAATGCCTAGGAAATAGACACAATTATCACCTTATGGAATGCTACTTAACTTTAAATGTTCCCTGTAGAATAGAAACCCACTTCATCAAAATTTATCTCAGTTTCTCAGGAATTATTTCTCCTCTAGGCTCCTGAATATTCCTGAGCACTTTTAAAATTTAACTCAAGGTTGCTTAGAAGTAACTACAATACAAAAGGAAAGAAAAAATTCCCACACTACTGAAGGCTGTTCACAAGTGTTTCTATGAAAGAGCTGTGTCCTATGCCCATGTACTCTTTAATCATTCACTCTTTCAGCTGTTATCAATTTAAAACCAATGAAACTCCCACACTGAGTCCATTTGAGCAGTCAATTTTAATATCTCGAGGCATCTGTAGTTATTCTGAATTGGCTGCAAAAGCAGAACTAACAAGTTAAGCTCTAACCATAAGTCGACATCAGGCTGGTAAACCATACATCAAACACAGACAGTTAGTCAATACTCCAGTATGAAAAACCAACTAGCATTTTTAAGAAGAGCAATATATTCATAATATGTTTGGCAGTCTGGTTTGCATTTCTTCCATGATGGCTGTGCATTTAACGTTTTAGTCAACAGGGTGGTTCTCAAGCTGGCAAAAAAAGCAAATTTGAGGGAAAACTGGTCAGTCTTCCGATCTGTGGGTAATATTTTTTAATGAGAATAAAAGGGATGGGGGAATGAGCCTTTTGTGAATAAGAATCTAGAAAGTGTCTTAAATGGCTGCGTTTTATAAGAAAACTCTTTCCACCATATGTTCTGGATCTTTGAGCACAGTGCCTACTTCAAATATTATGGCATTGTCAGGCCATGTGTCTCAATTTTGTGTTTGAAAAATCTGGTTGCTAGAAATACCTCTTTCCCTCCCAGAAATGACTCTGCGACAGGGTTGTTGCCTCCCATTGAGAGAAGAAGACAATGAAGAAGGAGTATTCAAACAAGATCAAGGCAGTCATCACTTCAATCAAATTGTTTCCAAATTTTGGGGGGTGGGAGCTCTGGGTGAAGGGGAATGAAGGGTGTTTATGACATATAGCTGCCTATTCCCAGAACTCTTTTATGGACTTTTATTTTATCTTCAAAAAGAAAAGACATATTAAAGGGAAATATCTAAGGAGGAGCAATGCTACATAAAGTTTATGTTTTCAGATCTGTTGCCCCAGAAAAGGCTTTGATGAAACACACTTACAGCAATATAGTCAATTTCAAAGAAAAACTGGGAGATATACCTCTCCCTGTTGCAATTTCACTAATACTGACAGACCACCAATTATGACTATCCAAATTCTGATATGGCCTCTTGTCTCCCTCCCATAGAAAAGAATAGAAAATGCAGGAATAGCACTTTTACAACATGGAGTTAGTTTTCCTGATGACTCAGTTTTACAGAGGCCAAGTTAATTTTTGTTATCACTAATCAGGTGGCATAACAAGTCCGAAGGGAGATGCTTTTAATATTGGACAAAATTTGGGCCCCTGAAATCAAATAATGCAAGTTTTTTTTTTGAATCTTGGAAATTTATGAAATGTTGTTGATTTATAATAGACATGAATTTGGAGAAAACAGATTTGTAGGCCAAACTGTCAGTGATGCTAAAGGAAATAAAAGAGCACTCTCTTAATCTTAGGATATGTCAAAATGAATTGTGGATATTAATATTTCCTTTGCTCGTAGCAGTCTAACACATCTGCTGAATGGGGTCCCTAATGAGGGTATTCGAGTTGTGAGAGCTCTGACATGTATTATCTTTAGAGACACCCTCAACGTACACACCATGTGAACTCTTAAATCCCATTCATATCTTAAGTGAGGAAGAAGTGAGACCTCTTTTCTTGAATACCATGGAAAGTTCAACTTGTCTCACTATATAAGAAGCATGCATTCATGCATTTGCTCAAATAATCAGTCTCCAGGTCAGGATGAAACTCTGCTTTCTTCTCCCTCAATTATCCACCTCGCCACACAATGAAATCACCATGTAGTACTTAGTGTGAGCAGTAGAATTATACAAATGACAGAGGCAACAGCAGCATCAGGCACTGACTTTGGATACTGCTCGTAGGTCTATGGAGGCCCTGAAAAGCTAACAAGAACCAAGTTGAAGAATCTTCCACTGCTTGTGAAGCTGGCTTTAGGAGTCAGGAGGGAACTATGCCATACGAGAACACCTGCTGGAGAACAGCAGGGTATCAATAATAAATGCTAACCTTTAAAAAGGGGATTCTTTGAATACTGACAAGGGCCCTGCATCTTTTTCTTCTCATCAGGTGGTTTCACAGAGGAAAGATTTAGGATGTGATTAGAGGATTGAAACAGTCATGGGCCATCTCTCCAGAGGGCAGCAGACTTCTGACACAAGGAGGAAATACCACCTTAGCCTGACTTTTGGTCGTCTCCAACTAGCTGAGGTATGCTTTCGAGAGCACATCAACTTTGATGCAATGTTGGGGTGCAAAGGGAGGTTTTGTATCTGTTTTACAATTTAGACACACACACAAGATTTGAGTTAGAGCACGGAGTATGCTTAAAACATGGCATAGAGTCATAAGATGAAACAAAGCCTGCCTCCACTTGTTACTGCTTCCTTTTTGGTGTGTATGATCTACTTCTTCCTGTTTTATGGAAACTTGTCAGTCCTCAAACTGGAAGGTTCAAATACAATATTTCAAACCGGCACCAGATTCATGTAACCCTATAGGGCATGCCAGAATTCTGGGCAATCTTTTAAGGATACATAGTCCACAGAATGAATAAAACCAGCATCTGCTGCCAGGGCAAAATTTAGTATGGTTTTTAGGGGTCATTGGCTAAAAACAAAATGCCATTACGCTGGCTTTGAGTCAATTGGGTTTTATTCATTTTATACTCCCAGCATTACGCATAAATATTACTAGGCATTGGGTCAGTTTCATGGCTAAAGCCTGGTATTATCTGGCATTTTCCTTTACTTGATAAAAGGGAAACATCTCGAGGACTTGACCTAATGTGAAAGAAATGTAATTTAAAGGAAGAAAAAGGAGAATTATTATCATTGTTGTTTGCTAACACATATAGTGAGTTACATACCAGAAATTTACTGGTAAAACCATTTTGTAGATTTAAAAAATCAAGTGTATGTAAGTCACCATCTCAAATATTACATTCTCACTAAAATCTGTACAAAAAGATCTGTCCCCATAAGAAAATAAATTCTTCAACCACAGGGAAACCAATTTATCATTCTGGCTCATTCTTTTTCCCCTTACCTAATTTGCTCCCATTTCTGGACCTCATTTTCTCTAGTTTGCTCCAAAGCTATTCTGCTTTTAATATCTCACAAGACCTGGATTGTTTCCTACGTGCATAACAGGCTTTTAAAATACATGGGTTTAACCTGCTACCCAGGTGCACCCTTTTTGCAACATTTCTCCATCTCTCATGGTGACCTGCATCTTATTATTGAACAAAAGCTAACTATGTGGTACTGTATTACCAACACATTTGCTCCCAAGAGCCTTTAAATAACAGAAACTGCCTGAGAACTATAAATGCAAAGGAACCAGGAAGCTTGTAGGCCAAGATAAAGAAGATTAAGGTTGGCTATTAATTTTGGCTAATATTAAATCATGACACAGCTCACATGTAAAGATCACAGTTCAATTTTGAGCCATAAAGAAGTTTTTTAAAAAAGAAGATTTACAAGATATTTTTAAGCACATTAGTGCATATTGTGGAAGTTGTGAGAGTATTTCAGGCCCAAGCAATGATAGACCCATGCCCTAGTATATAAATTCAAGTATAATTATTCTCAGACGAACACTGATAAAGTGGCAAAGTTGGAGCATGTCTCTACCCAAAGCTATATTACAGTGTTGCTCATATACATTTTGCTTAAATTAACAGTGTGACAATTATGTTACTCTGTCATATATCCGTTCTAACAAATTACTTAAAAAACACTTTTCTCTTAACTCAATGATTTTGCTATTCATAAACATGACTGTTAAGTCCAGGGCTGATAGCTTGTATTTGCAATTTGAATGGCAAATCTTTTTTTCTCAACATAATTGACATATTTTTAAAAGAACTATAATTTTTCAAAGACATTGTTTTCTTTTATGGCAGACACCTTAAACAATCAGTTATGTCTGTGTGAGTAATTACTTAAATGCCCCAGCAGTTGCATGGCACTATGTAAGTAAGTGTAGTTAGCAAAGAAAAATGAACTCATGCCCATTTATGTCTAAAGAGCATCATGATTAAAATTACCAAAAAGAGAAATATAAGCCAAGCCCAAGTTATCAGTGTACGTTTCTTGAAGTAAGTGAATTACTGCTGCCTTTCCTAGATGCTTGCCTCGAATGATTTCTCAAGCTTTAAACAAATACTTAACAGAATGGTTTCCTAGGGCCGTCTTGGTCATAGTTTACTCTGTGCACCTTAATAAGGAAGAGGAAAAAGGAGAAAGAAAGAAAGATAAAAATAAGAAAGGCAAGATTAAATTAAGGAAAGAAGAAAGGAAGAAACAAGAAAGGAAGAAACAAAAAAGGAAGGGAGAAAACAGTTGTGGGATGGCCAAGAAAAGCTGAGCACCATTTTCCCATTTATCATTTCATTTAAACTTTCAGTGTAAATTTTGTAAAGAAGAAAGCCAATAACCAGATATTAAGTTAATAGCTGGTAAATCACAGAATCCAGCTTCAAACCTGGCTTGGTCAAATTCCAAAGCTCCTATACTTTCAAATAATCTGAGATATTTTCTCCTCATTTTTCTTAATTGTAAAATGGAGTTGAAAAATTGACTATCAGCAATAAGATTGATTCCGTTTACCAAGAGAATATAAAGCATTCTGTATCCTTTGAAAATATGTGGTATTTGAGGTATGGGATAGGGTGGGATGCACTGGCAGACCACCCTAAGGCAAAACCATGTCATTGTCCAGGTCTACCCATGAATTCAGAACTCTAGCCAGTCTCTATAGAGACTCATTCTTTAATAAGAGTGGACAACCATTGCCCATCAGATATTTGGGCAAAGTCACTAATTTGATGTAAATAGAATGAATCAAATAAAGGAAAGAAAAGGACCTTGGATGAAATCGATCATTTAAAGACCAGAAGAGAACAGTTTAAAATAAAAAATAAACACAAAACTCCAAAACAAAAACAAATTCTAATCTATGTCCTCAGATAGCTTTTAAAAAAATATCTACTTTTCCTACTTATTTAATTATCAAATATTTATTGAGTTATATGTGCGATCCTCACTATTGTATAGGAGTAGAATGGTCAACACAGTTTTTGCTTTCATGGTATGTGAGAAATGAGATGTGCAAAAAAAGAAGAATGGGAAACAAATCTAGAACATTGAAAACATTAAAATAATGTAATTATTTTATGTAATTATATAATTATGTAAATAATGTAAATTAAAATAATGTAAATATTGGGGAACAAAACTGAGAATTATTTCAAAATTTGAGAGAAGATAACACTGAATGAAACCATCAATTCAGATGATCTAATGATCACATAAAAAATATCTCAGAATAGGAAACAGAGAAAACAGGTGGGAGGAATGTATCAATGTAATAACAAAAATTAAAAAAAAAATCCACCACTGAAAAAAGAATCATAATTCTTAAAATTAAGGGCCAAGCAGAATAAAATTTAAAAATGCTGTCCACTATATACATTATCTGGATTCCAGAATCTCAAAATAAAGACCAAAACCCCCCAAAGATTTTGAGAGAGAGAAATTTGAAGTAACAATGATACAAGTGAAAGAATTTTAAGAGGGGAATCTGCAACTCAGTGTTGGACAGACAATGGAATTTTATACCCAACTAAGCTACTGATTGAGTGTGTAGGCATACTGAAGGTATTTTTTAGACAGTTGAGGACTCCAAATGGGTTGAGGACTCCAACTGCTAAATGGGTTCACAGAAACTGTTACAGAGTAATAGAAGGGAAGGCAAGGGATCCAGAAGACAGTGGATCCAACACAGAGGAGCAATGGAAGGAAATCACAGGGCAATCAGCTGGAGAGCAACCAGTGCAAATTAGAGAAAGAGGCTGAAAGGACTTTAGAAGAAGATATTCAGGGAAAAAAGCAAGCAGTGGCAGACTAGAATACACAGACAGTTTGAGACAATAAAAGCACATAATGACATAAAGGCCCAAAAAGCAAAAAAAAAAAAAAAAAAAAAAAAAAAAAAAAAAAAAAAAAGGAAACTCTGGGTAGGGGGCAGGAAATTCAAAATGGAAAAATGAATCAAACTAAAAGCATGACTATAAGAAATGATAGAGCATAAGGTTTGAAAGCAAGAACAGTATAACTGGAGTGGCCCATAATTCACAGCATGCAACCCATGGATATGTTCATCCAATCTGGCATATAACTTGGCCAAAGATTTGATAGTACTTACATGACTAAAATAAAGCTGATTATTGTTTTATTTCCACCATTTAGTTCAAAAATATGAAAAAAACCATGGAGGTAATGTGAAACAGCATAAAACTGTTACTATATCCCTCGAATGTAAAAGATAGGAGAGTTTTTTTCACAATAATCAGGGGCCTTACCCCTTGAGGGTCACAGGAGTCATGATATTATAAGTACAGGAAAGGAAGTCTATGTGGTGCTGCAGTAAACAACCTTATGCAAGCATAATAGTATGAATGTTGATTAATTGATTGATTTTTTTTTTTTTTTTTTCTTGAGACAGAGTCTCGCTCTGTCACCCAGGCTGGAGTGCAGTGGCGCAACCTTGGCTCACTGCAAGCTCCGCCTCCTGGGTTCACACCATTCTCCTGCCTCAGCCTCCCGAGCAGCTGGGACTACAGGCGCCCGCCACCTTGCCCGGCTAATTTTTTGTGTTTTTAGTAGAGACAGGGTTTCACCATGTTATCCAGGATGGTCTTGATCTCCTGACCTCGTGATCTGCCTGCCTCTGCCTCCCAAAGTGCTGGGATTACAGGCGTGAGCCACCGCGCCCGAACGATTGATTTTTAAGAAAGGAAGCCTCACTCTGTCACCCAGGCTGGAGTGCAGTGATGTGATCATAGCTCACTATAGCCTTGACCTCTTGGGCTCAAGCAATCCTTCCTCCTCAGTCTCCTGTGCAGCTGGGACTGTAGACATACATCACCATGCCTGGCTAACTTTTTTCACTTTTTGTAAAGAGACAGGGTCTCGTTATCTTGCCCAGGCTCATCTCGAACCCTGACCTCAGGCAGTCCTCTTTTGGCCTCTCAAAATGTTTGGACTACAGGCATGAGCCATCCATACTCGGCCATTTTATTTTTTTATTTTTAGCTTTTAAAATTTCACTATAAATAAGCCATACTTATAAAACCAAGTAAAATAAAATAAGTTTGTATGACTTAGAAGTAGAAGAGAAGAGGCAGAGGAGATGAGAGGAGAAGTTGGTTCTAAATTCTTCATCTTACCAATGGAGGCTTAGCGCTCAATTTTCTAGGGTTAACGAAACGTAAGTAGAGATGTAGGCATCTTGCAAGTTGTGGAGAAAGCTAATGGAGACTGTAGGATGAGCTTATTTGACCATAAGTATCCGGCGAGGAGAACAACCAAGTAGGGCCGGGCGCAGTGGCTCATGCCTATAATTGTAGCGCTTTGGGAGGCCAAAGTGGGCGGATTGCCTGAGGTCAGGAGTTCGAGACCAGTCTGGGCAACACGGTGAAACCCTGTCTCTACTAAAATACAAAAAGTTAGCCGGGTGTGGCGGTGTGCACCTGTAGTCCCAGCTACTCAGGAAGCTGAGGCAAGAGAATTGCTTGTACCTGCAAGGCAGGGGTTGCAGGGAGCTGAGACTACGCCACAGCACTCCAGCCTGGGTGACAGAGTGAGAATCCATCTCCAAAAAAAAAAAAAAAAACAAAAAAACAAAAACAAAAAAACAAGACGAGGCTTGGTGTAGTTGAGTAACATTCACGCCTATTGCAGCAGAAACCTAAAGTACTGTCTGAGACTGATAAAGTAAGATATTACAACACTGAAGATAAGAAGGACATTGACAAAAAACAGACCAACTTTCACCCTAAATAACAAGGATGTAAGTATGGACCCAATCACCAGAACTATAAATAGAAGCTGTTCAAAGTGGTACCCCTTAGGGATCAAAACTAAGATGAGGCCGGAAAGCACTTCTCCTTATCATAAATCCCTGAGGTGTGCTATTTATTCTTCAAGCAGATTTTATAACATACTGATTCAAAAACAAGTAGTATGATACCAATTTCAGTTTCTACTAATGTCATCCAGTATGGCTTTGTCCTTATTATTATGAATGAAACTACTTTCTAAACACTAAACATTTCTAAATTCTCTCTGATGCTATTATTTTGACATAAGAGCATACTAATTGCTCCTGAAAAGCCAAACAATTGTTATCTTCTCTAAAAACTGTATTACCTAATCTTGGATGTCAATACTGTTATTTGAAAGATTACATAAGGCAGTTTGGCTAAAACTAAAGAACTGTTACTTCAGTTCCAAAAGCAGGACAAGGAGATTTACAAACACACCTACCACCTCAAAATGGACCCTTTTGCCTATAATTTATGTATTAAATGGATTCAAGTTTTGTTCCCAATGAGATGCTCAATGTTAGTAAACTCATATATTTAAAAAGGGCTCACCATTCGTTGACAAACTTGAATGCCCTTGGAGAACTTTTCCAAAGCTACCAATGCAATGGTACAGTGTTTGCTAACCCACCTGAGCTATTAAGATTTCTTTTCATTGAGCAATCACTCAGAATTTTTTTCTGGCCTACTTTTTTTGACATCATAATATGTTCTTCTCTTTAGTCATATTAAAGAAATTAGAAAATACAGGGCCAGGTATGGTTGCTCATGCCTATAATTCCAGCACTTTCGGAGGCCAAGGCAGGCAGATCATTTGAGGTCAGGAGTTCAAGACCAGCCTGGCCAACGTGGCAAAACCCCATCTCTATTAAAAAAAAATTAAAAAAAAAAATAGTAGGGCATGGTGGTGCACACCTGTGATCCCAGCTACTCAGAAGCTGAAGCACGAGAATCACTAGAACCTGGCATGTAGAGGTTGCAGTGAGCCAAGCTCATGCCACTACACTCCAGCCTGGGCAACAGAGTGAGACTCTGTCTCAAATAATAATAATAATAAAGTAGAAAATACAGCACCATCAAGTGACTGCTTCCCAGTCTAAGTTCTATCTAATGAAACCACATATTGGTCACAACTCCGTGAGTCCAAAGAACAAGTTTTGAAGAAACGGCTTGTGAGTGAATTTAGATTGTATGATATTGGGGTAATTCTCTTTTCACATTAAGTGCTTTGTGGACGTGACTCTGATGGGCGTTATAGGGTCAATAAAATATTAACCCTTCCTGCCCCCATCGTGGTGCTCAATAAAGGCTGGTTGAATTCAAAGCCCAGCCTCCTCAACCTACTGGTGAATGACATGAAAGAGTTAACGCTTTGAAAATTGACATGGCCCTGCAGAATCCCTCCCAGATTTCAGGAAGCACAATTGTAAAGCCCAAACTGCCAAGCACAGCTTTCCTAAACCTTAGTAATGGAGGCCTTTTGTGCAGATATGGAAGATTAGATAGTTTATAAGTATGATATAGATTCTGTGGCCAAATGAGCTGCAGAACAATTCTAAAGCCATTATTCCTCTTTCTAAATAATTCTTCCCTTTGAAAGAGTTAAGTCATTTTGCTTGGAAAAATTAACCATGTAACCATTAATCATTAATTTTATGTAATTTTTCTTAACTGATTAAAAATACTGATTTTATTGTTTTTCTAAGTCTTTGCCTTAAGTGTAAGAAAAAAAATGGACTAAAGTACTAAGTGTGACTAGCCAGATATTTTTAAAAATTGGTTTAATGCCTTTTACTGAGTTGGGAAAAAAAAAAAAAAAACTTAGTAAAAGCCTTAGAAAAGTTCATAGCTAAAACTGAAAGAAGCCCAAGAAGTGACTATATTTGCATAACTTGATCTGTACTTGGAAAAAAATTCCACTGAAGACAACAGTGGAAGCTTATCAAATCAGAATTTTACATAGATTTTTCCATAGCCCTACTAAAGAATACTGACTCATTGGTCAGTTATGGTGAAAATTTAATGGAGCGCTAAGAAATGCATGAATCAGAGTGTGTTTAGCGGTTCCATTGCTTCAGTATGAAAACTACATTAGGCATCCAGCTTCCCTAACGCTTTCTGAGACCAATTCTAGAGCACTGTAGTAATTAATTCTTCAGCATTTCATGTGGAGCCAGATCCTGCCACTGAATTAAAACCCCTTTTATTTTGCCCCGGTCATGAAAAACTCAGACATTATGTAAAATTAGGATTATTGACTGCTTAGCTGGTTTTATATTTTTCAAGATGACAGTTAACCTGCAACTGAATCTTTTCTAAGAAAACGATCTTCTATAGGATGAATTCTAAGGCAGAACTGAAGGTACTAGTAATACTACTTAGTGAAGTTGAATCTGTAGAGGGTTAATTACTGTCTACAACTCAGAAAAGTATTATACATCAGAGAGTAAAAGTCTGAGGCAAGTCTGATTTAAAGCAGGGTCCTAGTTTTACTCCTAAATCCTAAGAAGTTCATATTCTATTAGTAATGTGTATGCTTTTGCTTCATGAAATTTCACCTTCTACAATTGGTTCAAAGTGCCAGCTAATTTTTCAGATATGTTCCCTGTTTCAAAACAGACTGAAACTGATAGATTGCACAGTTATAAATTATTTAAATGCTTATCTTTTAAAGTAATGCTGAAAAAATTAAGATCTGCTTTGCCCTCTTCATGAGAAATGATTGCTTATTAAATCGCCTCTCGATTTCTATAAAGATTAGCCAGCCTTTCAGGTTTCCTCTCAGCGTTACGCGTTTCTTTTCACCCAATTTCAAATTCTTTCTTATACTACATTTTCAAAAAGTACACATAAGCTAGAAAATTTGAAAAATACAGAGAATAACGAACTTCATGCGTATGTTTTCTTGTTTTAAAAAAATCTATTTAGCCTTTATATTCTATAAGGTAATTTCCAGTTATAGAAATATACTAATCACTGGTTCTATCTATCCATCCATCCTTTCATCTGACACACTAACAGTGATAACAATAATGAATAATAATCATATTAATAAGCAGAGGGCATTCATAAAATATTTACTTTTGTTTCAGAAACTCTGTTGAATGCTTTACATAGGCTATGTCATTTATTCCTCTCAATGATGTATATAAATATCCCCATTTAACAAATGAGAAAGCTGAGGCACAGAGGAGATCATAACTTGATCAATGTCAAAATGAGTGACTGGCAATCCAATTAGTTTAATGCCAGAGACCATGATTTTCTACTCTGGTGGCAATCATCTATTCTTACAATCATCTATTCTACCCTTTACATATATTTGTAAAACTACCTAGTTATTTCAGTTTGGATTGAGCTTTTGGACTGCCAGCTCTCAATATCCATACATCTTCATGACACTAGTTTGTCTTAGACATTCTTCCTAGCACTAACTTCAGACTATGACTAGGGTGATCAGATAACTTTTTAACCAAATCAGGACATTTCTGATAGTGAAAAGGGCTAGGTTGGTAAGTGTGCTGGTTCATACTTACTAAGTCCCAGGTGTGAACTGGAACCACCCAGGCACAGGAGTACATGGAATCATTCTAACAGGCCACTAGGATATCCTTTCTCTGTTCCTAGTGCAGAACATAGGTCCTCTGAGGGCAAAACCAGGTATATAGTTCAATGGCCCCATGATACCTCCTTTATTTTTTCAGGATATGTTTTCTGGACAATTATTTTTCTTCTTTGTTATAGAGTAGAAAATTTAATAAGCAACCTAAGAAGAATAAAATATTCTAATATTCCTTTAGAGCTGATTAGCTATGAACACAGAGGTACATTCATTTATCACAGTTATAGTACAAGTATAAAATGACCTGTACCTTTAATAAGTCCTTTTTCTTGCAGAGTTTTCAGGGAAGGTCTTCGGGTAATAAACTTCTTTAATCTGCTTTTAACTCGATTTTTGTCGCTTGTATCGGAAGCACTATGATGCAGTCTGAACACTGAAGATTTAAAAAAAATCAGAGGCTTTCAGTAAATTTCTCCTTTATGATTATTACTTTATGCAAATCTGACTAGAAAACAGTAGTTATGAAACAACTACCTGAATTAATATCTCGGGCTCTTCTGTCTAGAACAAGCCATGTGAGTAAAATTTGCCCACATGAAAGTATTAGTCCTGTTGCAGCATGAATGTACAATGAGAATGGGATTAGTTCCATATATTCACAATTTATTTTCACTTTCATTTCCTTATATTTAACGTAACCTTTACATGGATAATTCCATGTGTTTATACACAAAATTATGGTCAGAGTAAGGGAAAAATTCATCTAAGCTACAGGAGACAACTCTTTAGCATTGCCGATTTCAATTAAACAGGATTATATACTATCCCTAGCTTATGTAGGCATTTCTGAAGGTCCTGCTTGCTTGAATAACTTTGTCAATCTTCTTTTCTATATTAACCTGAAGTGATTTATTTTTCTGAAGCAGATATTTCTTACTCTCCTTATTGATGTATAATTACTACCAGTTCTAGGTGAAATTCAGAAACATAATTTGCCTCAAACTTTTTCCATGTCTTCATTAGTCCCCTCTCCTCTGCTTCCTATTCTCAGATTTATCTTCAAAGTCAGGTGTGTAAAATTCATTCCTGAACAAATATTTGCTGAATGTCTAATAATCAGGCTCCATGCTAAAGGCTGTGAATTCAGGGATGAATATCATACATAAGGTCCTCCCACCCCAGCCTCCCAAGTAGCTGGGACTACTGGCTACACCTGACTAATTTTTTGGTTTTATTTATTTATTTATTTATTTATTTATTTATTTATTTATTTATTTTTCCTGGTGGAAATGGGATCGCACTTTGTTGCTCAGGCTGGTCTCTAACTCCTGGGCTAAAGTGAGCTGCTCACTTCAGCCTCCCAAAATGCCAGGATTACAGGTGTGAGCCACTGCACCTGGCCCAAGGTGTCTTATTATTAGTTACAGATAGTAATTTGTTGTGCCTGTAGATAAGATACATATCTTAACTGAACGCTCCACTGCCTTCATTCAACTGTTGACATAATGTGAGGGTTTGGGGTACTTTATTAAGTATTCTTTTTAATAAATGTAGACATGCTTCTGAAAATCTATCTGGTCCAGGGAGAGAGAAACCTCCCTATAACTGGCAAAGTAAGGCAATTTTTGCATCCTCCTTTCCCTGCCTTTGACTACAAAGCAGACTCAAACTTGAGTTAGTAAAATGGAGAATTAAAGTGAAGTTCAAGACTGAGAATGACAGAAAAAGAAAAATATCGTGCTCATCTTCTAGCTGGGAGAAGGGTGGAATTTTATTTTTCAATCAAAGTTTGGATCATCACATGAGACTAGGTGCTGTAAATTACTAAACTGAGACAATTCTTGCCACTTGAAAATCTGTAATACTTTATATTACTTTAAAGTATTGCTTCCCAAATTTTGTACTATTGACATATGAGGGTAGACAATTTTTTGTTGTAGAGACCTGTCCTTTGTGTAGCATATGGAACAGCATCCATGGTGTCTACCCACAATATGCCAGCAGCATGCCCTCCTTAATTATGACAATAAAATAAATGTCTCCAGACATTGCCATAGGTCCATGAGGGTGGAAGCTGGGGTACAGAATTACTTCCTGTTGATGATCATTCCCTTAAACTGATTGGAAAAGTTATAGGGTCATCTGAAGTTCTCATTTATTAGTGGAAGGTCTATCCATACACTGAGAAAATGTAAAAGAACTCTGAAAAAAATCTATATATCTATAGCATATGTGTGTGTGTATATATATACACACAATCTCATACATATCTACCATCTATGTATTTGTCATGAGCTATCTATTTTTTAAATGAATTGGTAATAAAAGGTGGACAGCTTCCCAGCTATTGGGCTCTTAAGAATGGACACAGGAGGAGGAACACCACATACCAGGGCCTGTCTGGGGTTGGGGGGAAGGGGAGGGATAGCATTAGGACAAATACCTAATGCATATGGGACTTAAAACCTACAGGCTTGATAGGTGCAGCAAACCACCATGGCACATGTATACCTATGTAACAAACCTGCACACTCTGCACATGTATCCTGGAACTTAAAATTTAAAAAAAAAATTAAAGTAAATTTTAAAAAATTGGTTCTATAGGTGTGAGAGTTAACAGATGCCCTCAGCTCTCAGGGCAATTTAGGGAGGACCAAAACAGCCCGAGTCCTTGGGGTAGTTGTACTGTATATTCTCTGGCTATAAGCAGTTTTCACCGGTGTGTTATGCAAATATGATTGTCTCTGTGTAGCTCAATAGTTTGAAAAGCACCGCTTTAGATTTGTGCTGTCCAAAGTATTAGCCACTAGTCAGTTGGGGCTATTGAACACGTGACATGCAGCTTGAGCCATTGGTTGAAATGATAATTTTTACATGTTTTCAGCTAAATAAAATATCTTGCTATTATTTAAATAGTTTCTTTTTACTTCTTAAAATGTGGCTACTAGAAGATTTTACATTACACACGTTTCATGTTGGACAGTGCTGGAAGATAAAAAATAAACACAAATTGACCAACTTCTGTATACATGGCAGTGCTGGGTTTAACTGTTGTAGATAAAATATATATGGCCTGTGTAATTATTTATTTTTTACTTATTTTAATTAAATTAAATTAATTAATTAATTAATTAATTTTGAGATGGAGTCTCGCTCTGTCGCCCAGGCTGGAGTGCAGTGGCCGGATCTCAGCTCACTGCAAGCTCTGCCTCTCGGGTTCACGCCATTCTCCTGCCTCAGCCTCCCGAGTAGCTGGGACTACAGGCGCCCACCACCTCGCCCGGCTAGTTTTTTGTACTTTTTAGTAGAGACGGGGTTTCATCGTGTTAGCCAGGATGGTCTCGATCTCCTGACCTCCTGATCCGCCCGTCTTGGCCTCCCAAAGTGCTGGGATTACAGACTTGAGCCACCACGGCCGGCCTTATTTTTATTTTTATTATTTATTTACTTTTGAGACAATCGTTTCCCTCTGTCGCCTGGGCTGGATTGCAATTGCACGATCTTAGCTCACTGCAACCTCCGCTTCCCAGATTGAAGTGATTCTCATGCCTCAGTCTCCCGAGTAGCTGGGATTACAGGCATGAGCCACTATGCCTGGCTACTTTTTAGTTTTCTTTTTTTTTTTTTTTTTTTGAGACAGAGTCTCGCCCTGTTGCCCAGACTGGAGTGCAGTGGTGTGATCTCAGCTCACTGCAACCTTCGCCTCCCGGGTTTAAGCAATTCTCATGCATCAGCCTCCTGAGTAGCTGGGACTACGGGTGAGCACCACCATGCCCAGCTAATTTTTGTATTTTTAGTAGAAATGGGGTTTCACTATGTTGGCCAGGCTGGTCTCGAACTCCTGACCTCAAGTGATCCACCCCACTCCCAGCCTCCCAAAGTGCTGGAATTACAGGTGTGAGCTACCGCGCCTGGCCTAAGTTTTGTATTTTTAATAGATGTGGGGTTTCACCATGTTGGCCAGGATGGTCTTGAACTCCTGGTCTCAAGTGATCCTCCTGCCTCATCCTCCCAAAGTGCTAGAATTACAGGTGTGAGCCGCCACGGCCACCTGACTGGCCTGTGTAATTATAATGCAGCACAGTAAGGAGTCAAATGGAAATGTACATGTACGAGACTAGAGGATCTAAGAGGAGGGATCGACCTCAGGTCATTTTGGAGAAATAACAAGTTGTCCTGAAAACCCAAGTAAACAAAAATTGCTTTTACAAGACCATGAATATCAGCCATTAACGAATTCAAAATCGTATAGTTGGAAGAGTCATTATGAGCATCTTAACAAAGTGTGTTTGCGTGCTATCCTATCAACTTTCCTTCTAGGTCTAGTCATTGCAGTGACCACCAGTCATGTATGATCTGCTTCAACTGACAGCTGTAGTCAAAGTCCCACAGGTCTGGGTTCTAGCGTTGGAGGCTGAAGAAGGTTTCAAGTCCATCTTTGGAATGACACAGAATAATCAATCTAAGTTTTCACAGGTTACGAAAGTAGTATTTTCTATTTCTGGTCTCACCTCAAAAACCTTGCATTTCCCATGACAGAATGCCAAGAAATGCAGGGCCAAGCAAGTTTTTTTTTTTTTCTTCCATTTGGAACTAGTAAAAATGATGCCATTAGAAAGTACTTTGCAAATTAAAATATACACACACGATGTATAAATGCTAGATTATGAAAATAATTATGGTGTGAGTTATATCTTTTTGAAACTCCCCTAGGTATTCTGGTGATAGTATTCTTAATTAGAGAGATATATATGTATATTATATTGTCTTCAATACCACCATCTGGCTCCACATGTGAGAAGTGTGTGTAAGGTGCATTGGTTTTTCAAAGAAAATGAAAATATGTTTTTAACTGCTTTATCTTGTTTCCTTCTCATACATACTGAGAAACTAGCAGAGTCTTGGATATGATTAGACAGTTTTTAACGTAGCCAAACTCTCCAAAGTTGCCTCTAATGATTACTTTCCTGGAGACAGACTAGAGCATCAACTTCCATTTCCTGATGCCATAAATAATTGTCCTCAGATGACAAGTCAAATTACAAGGCCTGTGCCATCATTCATTCCACTCATTTTGTGCTAAGAAGAGTTATGCAGAAGTTGAAGTCAATAGATGACTATAATATATAGCATACTTTTTATTAACCAAATAACTTGAAAGCACTATAAATACAAAATAAAAATGGTAAGAAGTGCATGGATATAAAGCAAGGTCCATCACTGGGACCCTGTAAACAGCAGTAAAAGTCTTTGAATATTGTGGTTTACAAGTCTGATTTTAACAGCCAAACTTATAAAACAGTTTACGCTTTTCTGTTGTCAAGGGAGAAAAACTTGCCAAATTGTTCATTTTAAGTAAATACAACATAACCAATTAAGGAAAGCAAAATTTAAACACATGCCTATGATAATCAGGACATAGTTTGCTTCTGATTTCACTACTGATTTTAACAGAACAGTGTTCCTTCCATTTTCCCACAGCACCCAAGTGACCCCACACATACTTTTAGAAACTTGTAATCACACAGTGCAAATAAAAGGACACTTTACTGGAAAATACACAGTGTGGTACAATAATCCATCATTTATGAAAAATAGAATTCAGCCTTTTCTTTTCCCTCAGAGATTCAACTACTTTTTGAGGGTGAAGCTTCCTGCAGTTTAAAGATTTATGTTAAGTCAACGAGTAGGTTTTTTCCATTCCCACTTTAAGTTTTTATTCGAAAATAAAAAGAGCCAAAAGAGATATGGGTTTAAACTCTAAAATATTTAATCTGATTTGCATAAGAGACTAGAGCAATCACTCTTAATCCTAGGTATTTTTACCTCCATAAACATTAACCTTAACCCAAAATGTACTAGCTTTCTAGGTATTCTAGAATTTACTTCTATTTCCTATATGTTTTCCTCTGATTTTTCCATTGGTGATCTTTTCTTTCAAGCCTGAACAAATAGAATGTTTTTCAAAGACTGAGAATTTTCAGTAACAATAGGCAATTTAAATCTCAACACACAGGCCAAAGGCATTAGCTTTAAATACCATTCTTAAGCAGTTGAGAGACTTAATTGGTACTAAAACTGCTCTGACCAGAGGGGAGTTAGAATTCTGGACTTTCTAAGATGTTAGGATAGTGGGCTTTCTAAGATCATATTCAGTTAACAGTATTACATATGAGAATAGGCATTAACCCAACACAAGTTTTATACCTGACACAGCTATTATGATATTAAAAAGCACCTCCAGAGCTACAAATGCTTATTGTAATGGGTGCCCTTAGTATATTTATTTTCTCACTCTAGTAACAGGAAGGGGAAACAACTCCCTTTGGATGGACGATGAACATCAACTCCCATTTAGGGCATGGGAACCACAAAAGAAAACCCCCGAATCTTCCAGAATTCAACGGTTTGGATAATATGATCCAAAATTGTGCATCTGCCAGAACATCTCTTTCTGGGGACCTTATTTTGAAATACCTTCTTTTCCTGCCAAACTGCTGTTCTCGTGGTATTCCCATGTTACAATTACATGTTGTTATTATTATTATTTTTTGAAATTTGGAAATGCTGGGACAGCCAACATTTCAGAAATGTTGCTAAAGGAAAGCGTAATCATTATCCTTCAGAAAAGCTATCACAAACAGCTTTCTAGGCTACTTGTTCTCACTGTATTGGTGAGGTTTGACATTGGGATCAACATCGGTGTAGGTAGATAGTTTTGTTAGCAGCTAAGAGCTCTAAACATTTCAATTCAATTCCAAAAGGACCTCAAGGGCAAAGCTGGCAACAGTAGCTTTAGTGCCATCATCTTACCATACTGCAGTATTCAGAGCAGGAAATCAAAGAAAAAATAATGACAAAATAAGGTTATGTCAGGCTCTTAATCCCTAGAGGTTCCAAAACTCTTCTCACACCATCACAGGGATTACATAACAAAGTACTGAATTATCTCCACTCACATTTTCCAACACAAACTTCTTGTATTGGAATTACCCTGCTTAACTACTTTCCAAATTACATAAATAAGAGCACCTTATCCCAAATTGATTGAAAAAAGAAATCAAGTTTATTACATTTATTTCCAGCCTCCTGTTGATTCCTTTCCAGGGCATTCACACTTGTGCTAATTCATGGGGCTGTAATAAATACTGCTTTGCCTTCTCCAGCCTGTGGTTTTAGAGCTCCCAGAACTTTGCACATAACTCCCTGTGTCAGAGTGGGCAGAAAGGGTAAGTTTGGGCTTAATGTACTGTTGGTCATTTAATATCTCTTTTTTTCACTTGCTCAGTGTAAATAGAAGTCATAATTTCAAACCCCAACTTGCAGCCTGAGAAACTAAGTTATTGAAACTTTAAGTGACTTGCTCAAAACACAAATCATGATTAAATCTGGAAATAACTGAAAGAGGGAATGCTGGGCATTTTAACTGCAGTGCTTGGTTTTAACCACTTACTTGCCACTTAGACATTGTGGAAATACAAAATAGACAATTAGATACATAACAGAAGGGTGTGTATACATCATCTATTCAATGATTAATATTCATGCTATCTACCCATTTAAGGAGAAGTAAAAAATCATACAATGAAAATGTTTACTTTTAGACTGCATCATCAACTTTAAATAGTTAAATCTAACCACATTTTTATATTTTTGATATCAGTCAACAGCTGGCAATCTACTGTCATTCAGTCATAGGAAAATTTCATGGCTACTTTTCTCAGGAATATATGTATCCATGTCTTCTACTTCTAATGCATTTGTCTATGATGTAAATTCTTGTCTTTTCATGTATAGACTTAATTTTTTTATTTTGCTCATAACACATCTTAGGTGTATCTACATTGATAACGTATTTCTATAGTGGAAGGCAGGGTGTTTTGTTTAAACTCTTTTCGTTATAGCATTTAGCATAGCTTTGGGTTTCATAGTGAGTACTTTTAATGGTAGTAATGATGATTGATGATAACTTCAATCCCATACTGCAAATATTAAGTACACCATCACAATGTTTAATTTCCCTTCCACTATAGATTTATCTGGTTTCTTTTTATAAGCCAGAGTTTAATGACTTTCGTGTGTGTGTGTGTGTCACAGGTTATGAAAATACTACATTTTCAGAAAAACAATAAAAAGAGAGAAAATATACCTAAACAGCAAAGCCTATCTTGTATGTAGAGAAACACAATGACTTTTTCTTTTCCTGAAACACAATGAGATACAGTGTAAAATGTAAAGATTCAGATCATTTAGACATTCTTCTATTGACTATATATTTTAACTTGGCTTCTTATGACTTGATATAGTGTCAGTAAAACTTTGTCACTTGAGAGCTGTTCAGAACTTTGATAAATTTGCTAATAAAGTAAGTGGTTATTGAGCTAAGGCAGTAGCTGATTTTGAAAGCTGAATTACTAAAAAAAAAGAAGAAGAAAATAACATAGGGCATCAATCCACACAAAGGGCACTGTGAAGCAGAAATATGTTTTCCATGAGGAAAGATTGTATATTAAATACAGGAATACGGGTTCTCTTCTAGTGATGGAAAACAGGCCACAGCCAAATCAAATGAGAAGAGCCTTAAATATAAATGTGAACATCAGTCCATAAAAGGGAAAAAAAACTCAAAATCAGAAGACTTGTAGGCTTGGTAATTCCACCAGAGAGGTAATAGCCTCTGCCTTCTAGGAAATTAACACTTAGATTTCTGCAAAAAAGTAAGTCAAGTTGGAGAATAAAATACATGCATATATAAGAGTATTGGATATTTTAGTACGGATATACGGACTCAGATTCTGAACCATCATTAGGAGTATTTCAGTTGGGTGACATTTAAATATTTTCTCCATGTATACATACATAGTAAGAGCTACCACTGTATATCATATGTGTGTATGTTTGCACATTTGTGAAAATGCCTGTAAAGATACATTCTCAGCAGGTATAGAGGGGAGTAACATATAGTAACTTTGAGGCTTCTTTTTTAAATCTCTAAATTCCTGGCCTTGTGTGTGTTACAATGTATTCTTAGTAAATAATATACTATAATGTATACTTAATTTTCTAAACAAAATTTTCAGCCAGGACAGAAAAACATATATGACGAGTCCAGGTAGTTTGAGAAATGTCTGAAAACCAAATTATCAATAGTTAAGAAGTGGGAAAATGTTTCTTAGATTATAAGTTATATATAATTCTTCTAAAATAGTCTTAATTTCTACTTTCGCTAGACAATTGGATTATTCTAATGTCATATTTATTAATGACTACTATTTTGAAGTTATTTACTATATCATAAGGAATTTACTAAGCACATTAGATCTCATTTAATCCTTATCAATATGGTAGGTTCCATTATTATCCATTTTACCAATTAGAAATCTGAGGTTCAGAGAAGTTAAGCCATGTAGCAAATCAGTGGCAGAGCCAGAACTCAGGTGGTATCTGATTCCTGCCCTAAGGCCTGCCTGTCCATCTGTGTGGCAATACTGTCAGTGTGTGTAAGGACATAGAGAGATGGTAATGTCCCCCACCCCCTTGCCTTACCATACTCAAGTACTTGCAACCTAAGGTCTTAAATCATCTTCTTTACATGAACTGATTACTGAAACTATCCATGTGGTATGTATTATCGTAGGGCTGAGAGGGAAAAAGAGTCATCTTAGATGAGATGAGTGAATCATGGGACAACAGTGGAGCTGGTGGCTGAATACTCTCTGGATTGCCAATGAGAACAGTTGAAAAACATATCTGCGTAGGACAAAACTGTAACCACCATGGACATGAATTGAGTTCTGCCACAAGGATGCATACTGGGCAGAAGGCAAATCACTCACCATGCTCCAGATTGCTCTATGCAGCAAGACAACCATGAACACAGGAGAGATGTAGGTGGGAACTGGGGGTTCCTTTCAGGCAGAAATAGCTAGCAACCTAGCTGTGTCTTTCCATTTTACCCCTGCCCTCACACAATCTTTTTCAGACTCACACTTAGCCCACAACAGTGTAAGTGAACATATTCACTTCTGCAAACTCCTTAGTTCTTCTCTCACCCAAACTGGGAAATCCCATTCTTCTCTATGCCTATCCCCAGAGCTCAGAGGCTTGTTTTGTTCCTGGTTGCTTCACAGGAACTGAGTGTAAGAATTCAGGATCAGGACTTGAGGAAAAGCAGATAAGAACCATTGATACGCTTCCTTCCAATTGCTAGTGCCTTGCCTTGCCCTTCCCTTCCCTTTTACTCCTCTCCTCTCCTCTCCTCTCCTCTCCTCTCCTCTCCTCTCCTCTCCTCTCCTCTCCTTTCCTTCTTTCTTGTGTGTTCCTTTCTCTCCTACCCATTCTTTGTCTTTTGAATAATATAGGCTTTGGATTTTGAATTCCAACTCTGTCACTTAACGTTGTATCTTATTCAAGCTACGTTAGTTTTTTGTGCCTCTATTATATCATCTGTTAGATGGGGATAATAATGTCTATGGCAAGGATTTTTGTGTATGTTAAATGCTCTGATATAGGAAGAACATCCAGCTCCATGTCTAAGGTATAATACAGATGTGGTTAACAGAAGCAATTATTATTAATCTTAATAGATTAATATTAATGATTAAAATAGGATTAATAATTAAAATATGATAGGCATCCTGCATCATCATCAACTCTGTAATAATCAGTAAGTTTACACAACAGGTGTATAAAAAGGACCCTTCTCAGCCTCCACCCCACTGTCTCCCACTTTTTCAACATTTACTGAGCATTCACTATGCATCTGTTATTATTAGATTAGACCCTTAGCTGCTGTATGTGTGTGTGTGTATGAGAGTGTGTGTGTGTGTGTGTGTGCGCGCGTGAGCGTGTGTGTGTGTGTGAATGATTTGGCTCTCATTAAAAAAATGCTTGTATACTTTCCCAAGAGTTACCTGTGATTAATTTCTGCCAGGTAGAGTGTATTTCAAGACTTTGAACATGTGTTAAAATCATTGGGTTTTGAAGAACTATCCATTAACGACTTTCTGAACTGTGACAATGGATATTGACAGGGCTTGTCAGACTAAACCACTATTGATTGGTTCACATCATGTGTATAGCAAAACCAATTTCTTTCAAGTGCTTCTTCCTAACTGAAATACATTATTGCAGCCTTCCTCTCTGTTTATTATAACACCCAAGCTCATCTCATGTAACACATCCAGCAAAAAGGTTTCACAATGAAGCAGCAAACAGCAACACAGAAAGGAGTGAAAGTACTTAGCAATCCAAATACTCTTGTACTGTAAGTTGCTATTTGTTTGCAAAATATTGATTCCTTGCAGAATCTTTGTTTTTATTTTATAATCCTCTTGAATAAGGAAAGATCATGGACTAACAGAGCTTTGCTATTGTTTAATGACCCCGTGACTCTCATGGTTTCTACTCCTGAAAGAAACTATTTGAAGTATTGTGTGTATGTTTAAGTTGTGGGAAAGAAAGTGTTTATGTTGGGTCAGTGCTCTCCTACCCATAAACACATAGAGCTCCACACACACAAATACATAGGGTTGAGTCTTTTCCCAAACCTTAGAATGTTTTCTTCATTGTGCGACTTAAGCCAACTTTGGGCATATGCTACATATTGTACAGTTTTGTTATTAATTTGAATTTGCATTGTGCCTTTCTTCCCAAGGGGACACATTTCTTACCGAAACAGTACTCTTACATAACAAAGAGCATTCTCACAATACCCCCATGAGTAGGAAGAATTCCAGATTTATTTTGTTTTACTTGAAAATATTATTATTAAACCCATTTCAAAGAAGTCCTTTCCACAAGTCCTAGGGGATCATACCTCAGGCTTCTTGGAGTGTTTCAGAAGGACCCCAGAGCCCAAAGAACCTTCAGCAATAGTTTTTGTCCTTTAAGAAGCCCCAAGTTTGCTGTATACAAGTGCCTGGAAAAAGCAGAGTATTCCTAAATTCTGAGGGTAATTCTCAGGGTATTCCTGAAATTGGCACCCCTCTAAAAATGATTTTTTTCTAGCTCACATGAGTCACTTTTGATAAAAACAGGGCAGACTCTTGGTTAACTCCACCAATGCTTTAATTAAATCTGATGTGATGCTGCCAGTTTCTCTCCTATTCTGAGCATGCCTTGCAATTTAAAGAAAAATAAATTGCTTAGGGGGCTGGCAAATGAGATCAAGAAAAATGTATCATCCTTCAAAGCCCCTCTGAAACTGCAGAGTTCCAAGTTTACTTGAACGTTCTAGACAATGATTTCTTCTGAAATAAGGATTGAGTCTTGTCTCTAGCTCCAAGCTATGGCCCAGGAGGATGGCTGCTCTGGGCACCCTGGGCTACGCCCTTCCTCTGGCTTCACCCCTTTGCATGGCCTTCTTACCCTCACATTCCCCAGCTGTAAGACAAGTTCCTGGCTTGGGGCCCATGCTTTTGGCACCCTCTGTAGGGCGCACTGTGTCTTGAGGAACAGTTGGTTGTCAGAGTGGTAGCCTCCCTTGCCTTTTTCGGGACATCAAATATTAGGAAATGTCAGGCCAGAGTCAGTGAGTCTCTCACAGAATAGTTTTGTTGGGACAGAACCCTCTATTAAAAGCATCATTTTGACTTAAGATTCAAGCTATTTGCTCCAAAATGTGCGTGCAAAGCACTGACGCCCTCCCCCACAGGAAGTGTATTGAAAATGCAAGGGGTGCTCTGAGCAGATTTGAGGACACAGTATGTCGTCTACGGCTAAGTGATCAGGGATAGTGGGGCGGTTTGTCCTCACAAATGCTGACAGACAGCTGCAGTTTGCAGCTGGCAGGGAGCTTATGCTCACTAAACAAAGATCTAGCTGGAGCCCGGTGAATACTTGGCTCTATTGCAATAATCATAATTCATAACATACATTTCTAAAGAAGGAGAGAAAACTAGGAAAAGCCCCACAAAGATCCACATCATTCTGACACTTGATGTGGTCTGGATATAGGTTGTTTTATGTGTTGTCCATTTTGAAATCCCTCTGGGGTTCTGCATGGTGACAGTGGTCACCATGTGTGAGACAAATGGAACTACTTTCTGCTTCCAGCCACCCTTTCGGATTAACTCTTCCTTTCATTAAAAAATGGTGATAGGAGATTTACTTACTGCCAAACTCCAGTGTTATCCCAAATATTTTACTTCTTTCTTAAATGAGTTAATTGTAATCAAATTGCCAAGCTTTTTCTGTTGTTGACCGTTAGATAACCCCATTCTTGGGCACAGTTCATGTTGGAGTCTCAGAAACATGAAATATTAAATCTGGAGGGAACTTGAGAGAGCGTACAGTGAATGAGCCTAGCTTTTCAGATGAAGAAAAAGATGCCCAAATTGTTTAAGTCATTTGGTTAAGGCCACGCAGTAAGAAATAGAGTAAAGGTTCAATCCAAATTTCTTAATCACTATTTCTGGTTTTCTGTCAGCACCTCTCTATGCCTCTCTAATCTCACATTTAATTTTAGAGAAACACTGTTCCTAAATCCAGAAGAATGTTCCAGAGGAGACAGTTCTATTGCTTGAGGTGCCCACTACTGGCCCAGTTCTTCCAGTAACCAGGAATTTCAGATTTGAATCTAAATGCAATAATTGCCATCAATTAATTTTGTTTTATCCTACATTTCTTAGAATTGGGCAGTTTTGAATATAATATGGAAATATATTTAAATTTGTATGCATAATTATGAATAACCTGAAAAAGATATGCCCCAAGAGTCGGGGGTGATTACAGTAGCCTTCCTTTTGACATGTAACAATGCTAAGTGTTTTGCTTTTATCCATTTCTCTAACTTTTGGTAACCTGAAATCTGTAATAGATTATTATTTGGGGTTTTGAGTCTTCCTTTTCCCTGGGGGAAGAGGATTTTGTTGCTGAATGCCAGGACACCCCTACAGATGCAGATGTCACTGAGAAGAGTGCCTGCTGGATATACTTTCCATGTGTTTCAGCCTAAGCTAGGAGGGAATATAGAGGATTGAGCTACGGATGAGAAAATGCATTTCGCCAAATTCCAACCCCTCTGAAACTTGAACTTTTGGACTATTGAACAGGCTGAGATTTTGGTCTTCTTCAGACTTGTTTACTCTTGACAAAATGGAACTTCTGGTATTGGAAAAGAAATGTCTTTGGGTTTTAAAGGCCTCCAAAAGCTTCTTGAGACATTAAGTACCTCTTACATAAAATAACACAGTGATGATTTAAGACCGGAGAAATTGGAAATGCACAGATTAAATGACCTTTAAAATACACATAGGTTTAAAATCGAAAGGAAAATGCACTTAGCAAAAAAACATTTGGGATTTATTTCTAAAATATGGCTGGAAACATTAAGCAAACTCAAAATGAGGCAGTGCGCACACATCCTCATTTTGACTTAAAGATCTACTTTAAATAACACAACAGATGTAGTCATCAGCATTTATTCCAACAGGGACACTGTGAATGGTGAGAAAGACATGGTAAGACATGGGTAATAACAAGAACTACTGTCATTGTTGTCCCTTAATCCTCCAAACTGTCAAAGCAGAACCAAGAGTAAAAGAGAAATATTCTGGCAGGATCTGACTCCCTCCCCATTTTTGTCAAGCGGTTCAGTTAGGAAATATCCACCAGGAAATATTTCCTTCACTTAGTCATCAGAAAGAAAGTTTAGCTGTTTGCACTCTGGTACAACAGAAAAAAGAAAAGGCCACCTGTGAACCTTAGTGTGAAAACATGAACAGGTGCTGGGGAATGCAATGGCTAAGGAAAGCAGAGGGGGACAGAAACATGGAGCATGGGGGGGCCCTTACAAAGGAAAATGGAAATTTATTGCTCCATTGCTAGTGAATGGCCAACCGAGAATTTCTCTGGGTCATGTGATGGTTTGACAAAAATATTTTCTTTCTCATTTCATGGCCACAAGAAATAAACTACTGTTGGAATGCAAACTGGAGGTGAGGCTGAAGGTAGGATGAGGTGGGTCTTCATGTTCTAGTTTGGAGTTTAATGGTGGTTCCTACACTGTCATCAAGCTTAGTATGTAGTGGTGACCAATAAAAATGTTTAATAATTGAATAGTATTATCAGAGCAAGATGTGTGGTGGGAAGCACACAGGCTTGTGCATGAAGCAATCTAATTTTGAGTTCTGGGCCTACCAGTTAGCAAGTGTGTGACTTAACTTCCCCAGACTCCAGTCTCCTCATCTGTATAATAAGGATAAAAAGATCTTGGTGCCATGTGGCAAGGATTAAATATTATGATGTATAATATCAGCGTGCTTTATAAATACTCAAGTAGATTACAATCCTCTCCTCCCTTCCTCCTCCTCTTAATCATCCCCTCCATCATCATAATTTACAGCTTTCACTAGATTAGCTGAAAAGTGAGTTAAATAGAGATAGTCCTTAGGCTTTGGGAGCTAACAATTAAACCTCACAATACTGATGTGTCTAAACAGAAAGAAGATATGAATAATTTAAGAAACCTGGAATAAGTATATAAAAATTAAATTTAGCTTATATTAATATTAGCTCTCATTAAAGAGCCATGTTCATATTGAATAGGAAGACCCTAGGAATCGCCTGTTGAGACAGTACATTTTCTCACACTTTTAATGCATTGCATACCCAATTCTCCAACTGCATGAATGTTTATTAATTGCAACTTGATAGCAATAAATGTAGTGGCAGTATAAATCTCCCTGGTGAATGCACGGTGTGGGTTACTACTACTGCTTCTGCAAATAATAATAATTTAAAAAATATATATAGAAATCTTTTCTTTTATACAGCTTAATTCAAAATTTATGTCCTGTGTCTGCCCAAACAGAAATGCAGGAGGTCTGATTTGATAAATGTGGAACAATGTTACCTTATATAGTGATAATAATGATCAGAATTGCAACATATGTATATCCCATGCCATGCAGCCTTAGGACACACAATTGTGTGCTTTGATAATCATGGCTAAAACATCTTTTACATATTAAAAAAATGTTAACACTTAACATTTGATTAATTGCAGATGGAATGTCAGTTCTGGGGAGAATCTAAAGTTCTAAGGAAGTATGGTGGGGGGGTAACGGAGAAGGTTAGTGGCAGGAGACCCTTTGCTTTGCTTCTGCAGGCCATAGGGTCATTTCCATCACTTTTCAGATAGATTAGCTCTGAGCAGCAGAGTAAAAGATGGGTCCTCAAAATGAGTGTCTCCTGGGTAAGCATCCAAACCTGTAGATGGAGGTGATTGGTTACACTTCTTGTCAGTCATTCATCCTACTCCAAATAGGTTGGCCTTCCTGCTCTTTCTTGAGCACATCCTGCCTCAGGTCCTTTGCACATGCTTCTTCCTCTGACCTGAACATTCTTTTCTTAGACATCCACATGGTAACATTCCTCACTTCCTTCAGGCCTGTCCCCAAACATTCCCTCTCCTAGGTTCTTTTTCTACTTAAGATTGTAAGTTTTCCCCACTTAAGAGCCCTCTATCCCCTTTCTTTTCTGTGTATTCACTTTGTTTATGTTTTTACTTTGCTAAGCATCACTATCTGACTAATATGTGTTTTGTTTCTTTTTATAATATCTCTTTTTTTCTCTGCCATTAGAGAGGCTTTCCCAGGGCAGGATTTTTGCCGATTTTTAAATTACTTTGTTTTGTAGAGACTCTAGTCTTAGTACTAGAGACTCTGGTCCCAGATAACCTTTAAGCAAAAAAGTGCTCAGTATGTGTATGTGTGTATACACACATAAAAATAAGTGCATGCTCTCTATGTGTATATACGTGTACATATAGACACACATATATATGTGTACATATATACACACGTAGTGTATATATATGTGTATGTGTGTGTGTATGTATATATATGTATGTGTGTATACATATATGTATGCGCCAACCTGTTTGGAGTAAGATGAATGACTGACAAGAAGTGTAATCAATCACCTCCATCTACAGGTTTGGATGCTTACCCAGGAGACACATATATATGTCTGTGTGTATATATATACACACACACACAGGCTACTTGTATGCCATTTCCCAGTATATATATACACACATAATATGTTTTATATATATTTATATATATATATATAACAAAAGAATATTATGAATTCCTTTTTTAGTGAAATGAAAACTCTTAATCTCTTGTTTCCAATATTTTAAACAATTATGGAAAAGCCCTATGCTCTAAGAAAATAAACCACCTAATGTTTTATGAAGAAGGAAACTGATGATTGGTAATTATCACTAAATGACAGTTTGAGTTTATATACACAACAGGTCTTAGAGGAGATCCAGGCTCTCAGTTCCTTTTTTTTCCCCAAAACCTTGAACATCTAGAAACAGTTGTAGTATTTTTCTCCTTATTGACCTATTCACAGCTACTAGTGCCAAATCATGTAGGGCTCTTTCTTAAAGAAAAATAGAATTCATATATTAAAATTAAAAAAATTAAATATTTTTAAGGATACTTATACATCCATGGATATACTAAAATCATTCTAAGTCATCTTTATCATTGGCAAGGTGAATGGAAGACAAAGGAAAACGTTGTGAAGATAAGAGTCTTGCATGACTAATGACAATAAATATGATGAGGATGATAAAGAGAATTCTCTCTGTATCTGAGAATTACAGAGAGAGAGAAAAAAAGAGAGAGAATGAGACAGATTGAGGTTCTTGGAGAGAGTAGTCCAGCATGTGACTGAGGTCACAGACCCCTAGACCAGCACTTTCCATATAGAAATATAATGTGGGCCACCTATGTAACTTTAAATTTTCTAGTAGCCACATTAAAAAAAATAGTGAGTATTAATTTAGAAAATATATCTCACTCCATCTATCCAAAGAATTATTTCCCCATGGAAGCAATATAAAATTTGTCAATGAGATATTTTATATCCTTTTCATTGTACTAAGTCTCTGAAATCTTGTGTGTATGTCACACCTAAAGTGGATCTCAATTCAGTCTAGCCACATTTCAAATGCTCAGTGTTCGCATGAGGCTAGTAACATTGTTATTGGATGGTGCAGGTCTAGAGCAAGCCTCTGGGTGTCATGGCCGAACTTGTGCATGTGTCAATACAAATAACTGGCCCACTGGAGCTCACGTGTGGGGCGTGGCTACAGTCGGCACAGTGGCCTGACTCCACGATGGACTCACTATGCCAGTGGGCAGGGGTGTGTAAGAAGAAGAAGTTTTCAAATGTATTTGTATCTCTTGTTGGTAGAGCAGGTCATACAAGTTGCATTTCATTCTTTTATTTGCAATTATTAGGTTTCTGAATTTTAGTATACCTATTTTCAAGCACTGCTTTGTTGTAGCATGCTACCTGCGAAATTTCACTCATGCAAGTCATCTCCCCATAATTATATTTATACCCAGACTTTAAAATATGTCTGTCATGAGAGAATGGGTCGACTACAGGTTCTCAGGGGTCCTGGGTATTTGAAGTTGATAGTCTGTGTTTGAGACAGTTATAAAGGTTCTAAAGTGGCAGTGCTTATCTGATCCTCTCTCTTATTACACAATATTTTATTCTTGAAAACTCATGGCAAAGTAAAAAAAAATAAATTCTCATAAAGGGTCAGTTTCAGATGATCTATTTTTTAACATAGGAAAGGCTGGACAGGCATTGTCTGATTACAGTACATTCTCCAAATCATGATTTTGGTCTGGGCAGAGAAGTTAGAGAGACACACAGTCAGACATAGTGTCTACTTGACTACAGAACAGATTGGTTTTCTTCAGTTTGAGGTTTGATTTTACTCTTCATGGCCATATATTTAGCTGACTTGACTGCACAATGATTTGAATAGACTACTGATTTTACTCGTATGCCATTTCCCAGTATAAAATCAATTCACATAGTCTCAGCCTCAACTTGTTCAAACTCAGAAGTATGTGCACCTCTTAACTTTTACCACACACACACACACACACACACACACTCACTCACAAAGAAACCCATAGCAACCTATGGGCTAAGTGAGTTATATTGTGCTGTAATCTCTAGGATTTAATTATAGGGCAAACAATCCTTTATGGCATCAAATACAAGCATAGCAGATTCTGAGAAAGCAGTTTTATTAGTTGAATAGTAATAATCAATATCCATTTCTAAAAGGTTTATGAAACCCTGGAACCAGTTCTGAAAACCACACCCATATTCACCTTATGTTCACAAATGATTTGCAGCTGAAGCTTTCAGTTTCAGCTTTATTTTTTCCACAAATGATTTTGTTCTTATTGAAAATAGTCATCAGAGATCACTTATACATGTTCATTTTTAAAAGTCCCTAAAGGAAAAAAAGTTGACTACAAGCGGAATTCCATTTTAATTTTAAGAATAAGAGCATGTCTTAAATACGACGAGTAAGATGGAAATGTTGCTAGAAAAAAAAAAAAAACAGAAAAAACTTGTTCCCATTCCCCTTGAAATTTTTAGTGTGTATACAAGTACTTAAAATATAAACTGTGTAGTAATTGATGCTGTGAAGCAATACACAATCAAACAAGGCACCCTGTGGCAGATTGTAAACTTCATGTTTTCCAGCTTTAAGGAAGTAAAGGTCTAATAAACATGAACTTAAACTACAATGAACATACTCAAATCATTGTTAAAAAACAGGTATTTACAACAATAAAGTAGTACGCTATGGCAAAGATAGATGAACTAAGCTTAGATCTGTGCAATATAAAAAAGGAAACAATGATTATATAGTACAAATAATTTTGCTGTAATATGACAGGCTAATGACTTAAGTGCCCAATATCGTCATTATGGTTCTGAACTCCATGTGCATTAGCAATAAAGACTCAGTAAAACTACTGTATAATTCATATTTTTACATGAAAATCTTGTTCTTCTTTTAAAATAGTTGTGTCTATAAGATCTATAAGCCTAAATGGAAAAGTTAATAACTTGAATTATGTATTATATCTGTGTTGTGATCTAAAGATATTCTTCAGGAAATTTCTAGTCAATCCTTAGGATGGAAGGAGACGATAGTTTTGGGTGCCTGGGTTTATTTTAGTATTTTTTAAATCAGTAACAAATGCCTATTGGTTATATTGATGCATTAATTTATAGCACATATAATTTCCTGAAGATTATACAACCCCAAACCAAGTACTGTTACATTTGTGATCAATGCATTTTAATTTTCTGGAAAAACCCAAATAATTGAAAGTCTAACAAATACTTAAAATGTTCATCTTTACTCAATATTTGCCACATATGTAACTATTAATTTAACTTTTTCTCAGACAAGGTAAATGAATGGAACACTCATTTCAGAGACTGTAGAGATCGGTAAGCAAACAAAAGACTCCAAAAAAAAATAAAAGCCATGGGGTAATTGAATAGCATGACTAAGCATTATTTCAAGTTTTCATTTTCTCCTTCTTAGATCCCCAGTCTATATATTAGAAATCTTCCCTCTGTCATACTATAATATGAGGGAAAACTATGCTTAAGAGTATAGCAAGAGTAGGTATTTTCAGGCTGTTGAGCCATGTATCACTAAGCTATTTTTCGAAGAGATGCTGAAAAACATGAGAAATTAAAGATGTTTTTCCTTTATTTTGTCTTTTTAATGCTTGTAAGGGAGCAGCTGTGCCCAATTCTTAGCGTAAAAGGAAAACCATATCAATTTTACTCATTTTTGTGTTTGGAATGAACATGTGATGAGAAGTACATTTTGCCATTACTGAATCAGGAGATGTGACAATAATTGTAATGGGTGTTGTTTCATCTACCTGCTAAACTGGTCCTCTTTACTCAAAACATGGTCTTGTAGGGTGGCATCAACCATCTGGCATCACAGAAAAAGAGTTTTACAAAGAAACTTCTTGGATGTCTAAAAATGATGTGAGGATAGACAAGCCCCTCAAGGGTGTCTGCACAGATGAAAACCACTTACATTTGCAAATGTGTGCACAAAAGAGAGGATGGAATTACCCAGAGAATAGCTCCTCTCAATTACCTGCTTTGTGCCTGAATATGCTTGATTTATGAGTATTGGACTAGGAGTTGGGAACTTGAAGAACTAAACCAGAAGACAAAGCCCATCATGTAAAATACTCTTTTCCACTAATACTCTAAACACAATGTATGAATGCTTGGACAAATATATATGCTGATTTATACAACCAACTCTTTTTCCCCATAAGCAGAAATTGAAAAAAAATTCAACCCAAGCTGTCTTTTCCATGAGTCTTGGGAAATTGCATAGTTCTGAAAAAAAATTGGCTTGATTTTCACAATTTTTTAAAGAAAATGGATATGGAAAGAATAAGATTGTGCCCATAAAAGCCAATTGTTTCCAAACCACATTGTATTGTTTGGCCCAAATAATTTGTCCTCCTATATAGAAGTAGGGAACCATGGCAGATTGAAAATACAGTAGCCAATCAAAATAAAACTTCTCTTCTGGACTAATTTTGCCATCCTAGGGATGTTTGCTGGGACCAAAGCTCACCCCCCTTGCCAATCTGACAAAGGCAAACTACAAAGAATGTGGAAAAAAAACCATTTTGGAATGCAGGGAAATAAAGAAAGAAATCAGTCTCCATTCTAAACCATTACTGTTCAAGGCATCCATTTGTTGATTGGTAGTGCTGGGGTATCTGCTAAATGAATCTCTGAACAGAGACAGAGTATCCAACCCATGCAAGGGACTTTTTGTCTTTTTGGAAGAGAGGAACTAGAGAGGTGATGTGAATTTGGGATTGCAAAAAGTGTCATACCTAAGCACAAATGGAGAAAGTGAAGCAAATTAGAAAGTCACTGATGTTAATATAACAGAAGGTAAACTTTAGTTGATTTTTATTGGCCAAGATGTAAAAAAGTAGTGATGAAAAGAAAAAAAAAACTTATATTTTTTCTTGCTTGATTAGCATCTAAAAGGTAATTATGTTTTCAAATATTTTATGCTTTTTTGCATGTAATATATGCATGTATATATTAGCATTTGGATTCCTAAACTGGAAAAAAATACAAAGCATTACCTTTATGCTAAAATAAATATGACAGATATTTAAAAATACTGCCAGTTACACCCTGAAAATGCAGATATCAACAGAGTAAAGTCCTTCAGTGACTAGATTTGCTGTATTTTCAATAGCCCGTATCTGTAGTATTTAAATGTAAAGATTACAATAATAATCCCTGATTCAAGGACGGTCAAATTCTTAATAGCAAGACCCTTACATTGCTATGATTTAGTGACCTTAGTAAGTGCTGTAGCATTCAGGTCCAGCTGTAAAAGTGAGAGCCAGCCACAGAAATTAGTTTAAAACTGAGAGCAGCGCCCACTATTCCTCTTTTCCTTCTTGTCCTCCCTCTCTTGGTTCTTTTCTCCAGGCTTTTGTTCATCTTAGAGCCTCTGGCTAAAGCTCATTAAAATGTATTTTAAAATGTTAATGGAAAACCAGAGAAAATAAAAAACAGGAGGAGGTTAAGGGGGGAGACCTAAGGAAGAAGGAAAGAAAACAGCAATGAGTTAAAAGGGAGGGATAGTAGAAACATTTTGAGAGTCTGATGGGAGAAAGGCTTTCAGTCTCAACACTTAAAGAGTGAAACAATTTTATTCATGTGAGGAACTATTTTAAAAGAAGGGTTTTTTTGAGTTTAAAAAATAAAACTTGTTATAATAAATATTTGATTGTGAAAATGACATAATTGCCTTATATAAGATGAAAATGATTTTTATGTAAGATAAAGCAAAATTTTCCAATAAAAAGCTTTAAGGGGATGTAGGAATCCAAAGAATAGTGATAGAATTTTAGTATCATGATTACCTACGATAAAGACAAAATTAGAACAAAAAAAATTATGAGGGTACAGCCTATAATAGAAATCTCTGGAAATGTCATTATCCTCCAACACAAACTTCTTGAGATGTTTTGACTATCAGCAAGTAAAGAGGCAAAACTAGGCTTGATTACATCATTTTCACTGCAACAGAAGTTTGTCTTGTCTAGAAATTGTCATAGAAATTTCTGTCATTTATATTTAGTAATATAAATAACTTGTCTGGCAAGACTAAGCATAGTTTTCCAAATTTACATGAATATACAGAGGGTTTATTTATTTATTTATGCTTTTTAAGGCAATGTTTGCCATGTTAATAAGAATTCTTTTTAGGATATGTTGTCATATGTCTTAAATTGCTAATGTAATTTGTTCTGTTTATCCAAGGCTAGACACCTATTTTCCATAAAGTTATTAAATTTTCAGTCTATTCTTTATTTCTATCAAATTATATCTACCTTACTAGGTCACTATTAAAATAAATAAAATAGAATAAAGAATTATTGACCTTGATTCTCTTACCATTAATAAATAGGTTATCTTATTTCTTATAGAAAAATAGCCTATTGTTTCCAAGAGTCTAGAAGTTCTAGCCAAACTGGCTTTGTCATCAGCCTTAGCAAATCAAGGCTAAATGAGTGGTTTTGACTAAAATATAATTGAATTTATAGACATGCCAACAATTACAGGTCACTTTATAATCTTTTTCTTTGGAAAGAGGGTAAGAGGTGGTTGAAAGCAACATTTTACTGTTGAATGGAGATGTCTTCGAGAACAGGAGAATTTAGGGTGTGAATGTTGGATAGGTGTGCCCATCACAGAACGAACTGGGGAGGAGGCGAGTTCGTTTTAGTTCCAGTCACTTGACAGCTGTGTGACACTAGGCAAGTGAATGTGCCTGCAATGTCTTTTTAATATGTCAACCTAGCTAGGCTGAACTATATAGCCTAGTCATTCAACCACACACCAGTTTAGGTGGTACTGTGAAGAAATTTTTAGAGGAAATTAAAGTCTCTAACAATCAGACTTTAAGTTAATCATAAGGTATATTATTTTACCAAAGACAAAATTTAGACCAAAAAGGCACTGTACAATCATCCTGAGTTCAACAGAGAAGCAGTATCACTACCGGTAAGATGTAGGATAACTGGATAGATGGTTAGATAGATAAAAAGGTTGCAATTGGACTATTCTGATTTATTATAGACACCCCTATCTATAACACATTTTTTTTTTTTTTAAGATGGAGTTTTGCTCTTGATTCCCAGGCTGGAGTGCAATGGCATGATCTCGTCTCACTACAACTTCTGCCTCCAGGGTTACAAAGTGATTCTCCCGCCTCAGCCTCCTGAGTACCTGGGATTACAGGTGCCCGCCACTACGCCTGGCTAATTTTTGTGTTTTTAGTAGAGACAGGGTTTCTCCATGTTGGCCAGGCTAGTCCCAAACTTCCGACCTCAGGTGATCCACCCTCCTCGGCCTCCCAAAGTGCTGGGATTACAGGTGTGAGCCACCGCAGCCAGCCTAATATATATATATATATAAAAAAATATATGTGTGTGTATATATATGTGTGTGTATATATTATATATGTGTGCATATATATTATATATGTGGGTATATATGTGTGTATATATTATACATGTGTCTATATATACATATATACATATATGTGTGTATATATACGTATAAATATATAGGATAGATCAGACTAGGCCAGGTGAGCTATCTAGAAGCGGGCTTATCAGAGTTTTCCAGTATTTTGGTTTCCCAGGCCACACTGGAAGAAGAATAATTGTCTTGGGCCACACATAAAATACACTAACAATAGTTGAGCTAAAATTGAAAAATCACAAACATATAATGTTTTAATAAAGTTTACAAATTGGTGTTGGACTGCATTCAAAGCCATCCTGGGCCACATGAGGACTGGGGGCTGCAGGTTGGACAAGAAAGCCTGGTTTAGATATCCCTAAGCTCAGGGACCCCGAATAGCCTCTGCCTTGGGAGTTCCAGCCTACTTTGTGTCTTCCCTTTCTAACTGCTTTGTTATGAACTTCAGACTCGCATAGCAAGCTCCTGCAATTGGAAAAACCTTTTTATCTATCTGTTTGTCCATCCGTCCATCCGTCAGTCCGTCAGTCCGTCCGTCCGTCCGTCCATCCATCCATCATCTGACTATATCTTACTAGTAGTACTGCTTCTCTGTTGAACCCAGGGTGATTCTACAATGCCTTTTTGGTCTAACTTTTGTCTTTTGTAAAAGTAGGTTAGGTACAGTCTTAGTTACCTTTCAGCACTCAGTACAAACGGCTTTGATTTTAAGGTGAGCATTCTCTCATATGTGAGACATTTTTGGAGAAGGAAGCTCATCTATTTTATTATCATATCTCCAGTGCATAGGACAGTGTCTAACTTATTGAATGAATAGATGTATGAGATTCTGTAAGTATCTACTGGGAATGTGAGGTGTAGCTAACCCTCAGTAAAACTTTGTGTCTTTTTTCTTTTTGCTATCATGGCATTGCAGAAGACTTAATGGTCAGACATCATTTCTTCTTTGTGGTCTTTTAGTTTTCCTTTTATTTTTTCCCCCAATAGTTAAAAACTGTAAGCTGTCATTTTTGTTGAGGCAAACTCCCACCACAAAAGTAAAATTTTAGAAACAAGTGAACATAACAATTCCCAGCAGAATGGAGATGGCCTGTCAATTCTAGTTTACATTATTTACTTTACACAACCAACTTTACATATCATGTGCACCTGGTAATAAGTCTATTTTATTGAGACAAGTTCTGGTTCTATTGCCCAGGCTGGAGTGCACAGGCATGACCGTGGCTCACTGTAACCTCCGCCTCCCAGGCTCAAGTCATCCTCCCACCTCAGCCTTGTGAGTAGCTGGGACTACTCCTGTGCACCACCATTCCCGGCTAACTTTTGTATTTTTTGTAGAGATGGGTTTTTGTCATGTTCCCCGGGCTGCTCAAGCAATCAGCCTTACTCTGCTTCCCAAAGTGCTGGGATTACAGGCATGAGCCACAACACCCAACCGATAAGTCTATTTTTAGTGGTGAACCTCCAATCCTATTGGAACTAGTGTTAAGACCTATCTGTTTAATGCACCACACAGAAAAGGGGAATTATATTTACAGACAACTTCAGAAACAGGATTAACCAGCACCTACGGTTTGGCAAAGAATTGAATTTTTCTTGACAGTCAAGGATATCCTTGGTCATGCTGAAGAAAATGGACACTGAAAAATGGTTAATTTTTTTGTCTGTTTAAACATTTTCCTGATAAATTTGCTGTTGTTCTTATACTTATAGATAGATTCCTTTACTTTAGATTGCTTCCTTTTAATGGTGGGAATAAAACCAATTTTCTCGAATGGTGGCAAAGCTAAAATCCTCTAGTGTTTATATTGTTCTTATAACATTTAGCCCAAATGAAGAAATGATACATATCTGTGCTCCCTAAAGTTACCACTAAGTTCAAGGAAATGAAGATTCTACATCACAACTTCACTATCCCACAGTTATGTTCAAAGTGTAAGAGTAGTCTAATAGAATACACCACATCTAAAGAAATTGTTTAAGGATTTTAATTTAAAGGTGGGCTTGAGTCCTTTTTTTCCTCTTTTTGTTTTTTGTTTTTTGAGAGAGTCTCATTCTGTAGCCCAGGCTGGAATGCAGTGGTGTGATCTCGGCTCACTGCAACCTCTGTCTCCTGGATTCAAGTGATTCTCCTGCCTCAGCCTCCCGAGTAGCTGGGTTTACAGGCGTGTGCCACCGTGCCCAGCTAATTTCTGCATTTTTAGTAGAGACAGGGCACCATGTTGGCCAGGCTGGTCTCGAACTCCTGACCTGAGATGATTCACCCGCTTTGGCCTCTGAAAGTGCTGGGATTACAGCTGTGAGCCACCGTGCCCGGCCGAGTCTTCTAGATGCTCTAAGCAATTTGAAGCCTGAGGAAGGGGCAAACATTTTACTTCAAATTAAAGGAAGGCAGAAGTGGCCTCTGTCCTCAGAACTGATATTGGGTATGTTATTTACATTCCATGTGTCTGTTCCCTTCTGAGAAGAATGGTGAAACTGCCCCTGGAAGTTGCCCGCTCTTCTACTCCAGCATAAAGTTTCTTTCTCTGAATTAAGACATAACAGAGAGAATCAACTGAGGCCATTCACGCCCTGGATTCCTTTCCTAAGATTCCCCTAAAATGGTAATGTTTCAGCTTTCTCTTCATTTTCCTATTTTCTTCTTATCGAAGGGAGGAGGAGTCCCACATGCGTGTTTAAAAGCATCGAAGTTTAGGTAAAGTTTTCCTAGCACATTATATCACTTCTTGGACAAAATCCAACTGAGGGAAAAAATGATATTAAAGAGAATGATAACCCTGATGCAATTACATATCAAGCAGTAAACCACAATTTGTGCTTCATATTTGAGGTCTGGTTAGTATAAAATAAAGATTCTAATTTAACATTATTCAGATACTTTGACTTCTAAATCTTTACATTCCAGCTCTTTGATAAGAAATTATGCTTCCAGTGTCTACATATATATATTTTCCAGATATCTGTCATTTATGCCTTCAGGAATGCAGAGGATAAAATGAAATGAATAAAACTAGTAGTAAAAAATACATATCGTAGTCATATGTCAAGGGCTGGTGAAGTGCGGGGAAAAAAATTTGTGTGAGCAAACCTGAGAGTTTTGAATTTCAGCAGAGAAGAACCAAATATTCATTGGCAAAACATAGTACACACTTTGTGAGATAAATTTCCACTAATAATCATGCTCATTATCCATTGCAATTGTGCCATATTTTATAGTATTTCTGATGTTGGAAACATTTATTACGGAAAATTTAGAAGACACAGGAAGACTAGAGAAGAAAACTATTAATAAAGTAAACCCATGATGATTACATTACTTAGAGTTGCTGTTGCTACTTTTCTTTTACATCCTGTATTCTTTCACTTATTTAACAGATATTTAATGAGCCCTTACTTTATGCAGGGATGCATCTCTGGCCAAGCAGACCAGTCCTGTTTTAATACTTCACGTCAAACAAGTTTTGTACCCCTCTCCCACTGCTTCACATCATGTATGTTCATTCTAAGTATGCTTCATTCCACAATTTTCTTTGAAAACTTACATTTTCTTGATTACCTATATACCATCATATCGATGCACCATGATTTTTTAAGCAAAGGCCCACTGTTGGGCAGGTAGATTATTTCAAATTTTTCACTATAATCAAAAAACACTTCAATTCAGACTTTTAGTTTTTTTTCTTTGAATGGATTTTAAGAACTGAAATCGTTTGAAGAGTACAAATATTTTTTTAAAAAATTTAAGAGTGCACGTATTTCTAAGGCTTTCAGTGTATATTTCCAAATATCATATACAGGAAGTATATGTATGCAATACAGATAAAATACTTATATATACCCCTGCATGTCCACACACACACACACACACACACTTTTATATCTGTATGATTATGATACAATGAAATATAGGAGTTGGTAAGATTTATGAAAACTATTAATATGTTACTTTCTTACTTTAGCTTTATTTTTAAATGATAGAGCTAATCATCTTTATGATTAGAAATCTTACTGAGCAAGATGGGAAACAAGGCAAAAAAAACATTCTCCCCCCCACCCCCCATTTAACCAGATGCACTATTTTGGCATTTTAATCAGACAGTGGTACCTTGATCCTACAACTTGGATTGCATGCTGGCAAAACCAAATCTTGGCAACTCTTTTTCATTAGCTACTCAAATCATCCTATTTCCTATACCCCACTGCAACTTTCTTAAATTCACTGTGACTTGCTTAAAGTCTTAATCTGACATCCCTTAAGTCTATTAAATGTGGTTTTTAATTGAAGCCACTAGCAATCTTAAAAACTCTTAAGGTGCTGTACAAAAATATACAACTATGCCTCCAAGCATTGAGACCACGTGCCAATATGCCTTTTCAGAGCATGAGTTCACTGAGACTGAAGAAGTTCTAGTCAGTTGCTTAAATTAAGAAGAAAAAAAATTAGTATCATGTAGGAAACAGTTACATTTAAGCGGTCAAGTGACCCTAAGCCTTATGACAAGTTTACCATTTTTTACATACGTTACCGCAAGCTGATCACAATCCAAGTATTGCAAATATTTTCTTCCAGAAAAAAAATTGCTCTATTTTGGCATATTTGGTTACTATGAAAATGTCAAAACTTAGTTCTGAGTCATAACTTCAAAGCAAAATGTAATGGTTCAATAGCAAAGGAGAGAGGAAAACATTATAAAGAAGGGAATAAATTTTCTCCTCACTAAACTATTCATCCAGCTGATGTCTATCTTAATCACCTTAATTGACAAAAGCCAGAGTTCTCAAGTTCCCCATTTGAAGAATCCCATTTTCAAATGTTAAGGACATGAAGAGCTTTCAAATTTTTCTTTCCTCTGGCCCATGATCACTGGCCCTTCAACAGGAATCTCCTTCCCTTTAAATGGTCTCTGAATACATTACAGGTAGTGCACAGTCAGTGCGCAGGTCTCAGTAACTGTCTCCCTGGAGGAATTTCCTGGAAAACCAGGGTGGAAGCTCTGGTCCTACTTGGGTTTCAAGTGCCTTCAGACTATCCTGATGCTCTTCACTATAGCTGCAGACACAGCGGTGTTGGCATGTTTCTGTTGCTTTATTTTTCAGTTCCTTGATCATTACTTGAGAATTTGAAGATTTTTCTCACTGATTATTTGTGTGCTTTCAAATGACATGAAAATTACCTGTTTGTTAGAAGATTAGCGTCATTCATGAGTAAATCTTTAGACCTAGGACCTTTTTGAGGCAGATTTTGAAGATGTGTGTTCAGATATTCTAGTTTTTCTTAGTTACTTTGGTTAATTTTTTAAAAATAATCTATTTCATTGGTTTCCCAATCTATTCAAATAAAATGTACATAATATTGCCTTGAAATTTGATCTCTTCTGTATCTGCTTCATATTTTAAACTTTAGTTGTTGTTTATGTTCTTTAAAATTAGATTTTCAGAGTTATCTTTATTTCATTCCGAAGAGACTACTTTTCAAAGAACTTTTAGTGCAATAATAATTTTTTTGTTTTATACGTGATTGATTTTTCTTAATTTTATCATTTCTAACCTCAGACTTCTTTAGTTATATTTAGTTAACCTCAGACTTCTTTAGTTATATTTAGTTAGTCTAAATATAACTTTAATTATGTTTAGTTAACCTAAAATAGAGAAACCTAAAATTTCTTGAGTTAATTATGTAATTGTTTTACTTTTTTAATATTAAAAACATTTAATACTATGCATTTGCCTCTGAATATTATTTTGGTTGCATACTATTAAATTTGATATTGGATTCTTCCTCAAGACAAAAGCAATTGACAGAAAAAATTTAAATTAATAAGTGACTTGGGGTATTTTGCTAATTTCTGGTTATCCGTTTTTTATTATCTCTTATACAGATCATATATTTAAATAATTTTTGCATGTAGGATTTTGTGGCTTTAGTATATAGTTAATAATAAATACTGTGTGGGATTTTTAAGAACAATGTCTAGTATTTTTATTTATAGTATAAATTATAATATATATTTATTAATCAACAATATAAATATGTAAAATATATTTTTACATCATATATATAAATATGTTTTTTTTTTTTTTTTAAACACAGGGTTTCACTCTGTTGCCCACGGTGGAGTGCAGTGGCACAATCACTGTAACCTCCAACTCCTGGGCTCAACTAAGCTCCCTCAGCCTCCTGAGACTACAGGTGCATGCTACCAGGTCCAGCTAATTTTTTTGTATTTTACTTTTTGTGGAGACAGGGTCTTACTATTTTGCCTAGGCTAGTCTTTAACTTTTGGCCTCAAGTGATCCTGCAGCCTCTACCTCCTAAAGGGCAGGGGATACAGGCATGAGCTAGCTTGCCTCGTCTACATACACTATAATTTTTTGGATGTTGGTCTATGATTAAATTTTATATTCTGGTGTTTATTTGTACATATGCAGCTTTAGGAACAGAATCTGTTAAATGAAAGAAGTAAATTATTTGGTAGAAACTTTGAGGTGGGAGCTTTTTTCTTTTAAATAGAACAAGAAAATAGCAAACTTTTGAATAAGTTTGTGAAATCACACTAATTGTAAAAATCAAGTTACAATTTGAGATTGTTTTACTTTTTAACTCACCATCTGTTAAATTAATACATGCTAGAGTTTAATTTTTGTTACTATATATTAATTTCTAAGTCAACTTTCTTTGACATTTATGCTTTTTCCATCTGTCAATATGCCCCTTAAAATTTATTTTTATATACTATAGACATACATTCATTATTTCTACATAAATATCTCTTTATCTTTCAAAACACATATACACAATTTAATAACATAATTACTTATATATAATAACAAATAAAACTTAAAGAAAGGCAAGAAAGGAAAATTATACAAAGCCTATAAAATGTATAATAGAATGTGTTCTGATTCAGACTGCTGAAGTTAAAATCTAGACTCCAAAACTAAATATCTGTGTTCCCTCCTCTGTAAATGAACATAAAATTATTAGCATATAACATGTCTTGAAGATGAGAAAATACATGCTACATGCTTAGAACAATTCATAGTGAATACAAAATTTTATTTTTTAAATTCATACTGACATTAATGTATAAAGATAGATCACATTTTTTTTTTCTTTTTGGAAGGGAAATGTTTTCAGTTTATGAAAATAAGTTTAGCCATTTCACTTTACATCTTTACATTGTTTCCTAATGTTACTTTTATTATATGAGACAATAGAAAATTCAAAATTATTTCATTTTTAATGATTCTAAATATTTCTCCCCAACCTTTAATTCAGTTGCCACTCTGTCATTTATATGTTTACCATTTTATTTTTAATACTCTGCAAGTTGTACGGACTGTTAGATATATTTGGTCTAATAGAAGTCTCAATGTTAACAGTCAACATTTAATGAGAACTTACTATACTCCAGACACATTCTGAGAACTTTCAGGGGCTAAGTTATTTAGCCCTTAGTGCCAGTCTTCGGGGAAATGTTGCCCAAGCCAAACGCAGGTACTGGCAGGGCCAGGACTTAAGCTGAGGCTTCTGGCTCTAGCACCCAGATTCGTCATTACCACCGTGCAGCTGGATACCCAGGTGAGCTGCCCTCCTCTGGACTTAAATAATGGGAAGTATTTGCTTCCTAATGGCCGGGCTCCATGTCATTTAACACTGTGTCTATTACTAACGAGTGACAGATCCTTCTTCCTAGGGCCAGCCAGGAAATAATGTCAGTCTCCAGACCATTTGGGATAAAAAAAGATACCAGGACTCAAGCTTGTAGCATTTTGATTTATTAAACTGTTTTCTTTTTAAACACTTGGTGGATTATGGTCCACGGTGCTACTTAATACTCCATAGATGAGAGTTTGGCCCTAAGGTAAATGCAAAATTCTAAAAAATTCAATATGAGCTAGACATGTAAATTGGATGAAAATAGTACACTCATTTTGTTAATAAGATCAAGCAGGTGTATTTTAACAGTATTTCATCATGTGTATATTCATCTTTAAATTAAATCAACTTGGTAGAGAATGGGAAATAGCTACTTAAAATTTGACCATAAATGTCAGAGGTGTTTGAACCAGAGCAACTCCATCTTGAATAGGGGATGGGTAAAATAAGGATAAAACCTCTGGGGCTGCATTCCCAAGAGTTTAAGATATTCTTAGTCACCTGATGAGATAGCAGGTCAGCATAAGGTATAGGTCACAAAGACCTTGCTGATAAAATGATGTGATAAAGAAGCCAGCCAAATCTCACCAAAACCAAGATGGCAATGAAAGTGACCTTTGGTCATCCTCACTGCTCCTTATACACTAACTATAATGCATCAGCATGTTAAATGTCTTTTAGCATGGTCTAAAAAGGGGAGGAACCCTCAGTTCCAGGAATTGCTCACCTTTCCTTGAAAACTAATGAATAAGCCACTCCTTGTTTAGTATATAATCAAGAAATAACCATAAAAATAGCCAACCAGCAGCCCTCGGAACTGCTCTATGGAGTAGCTATTCTTTTATTCCTTTACTTTCTTAATAATATTACTTTCACTTTACTCAATGGACTCACCCTAGATTCTTTCTTGCACGAGGTCCAAGAACTCTCTCTTGGGGTCTGGATTGGGACCCCTTTCTAATAACATAAACTCTCTTTGTTAATGTGGAATTGAGAACATTTGGAGTCTCTTTAACTCCAGTGCTTAAAACAGTACATGCACAAAGCAACTCCCCAACAAATGCCTATGATGTGAATGTGTGAACTGAGTGCTTGCTCTCAGTACTCCATCTTTTTAGAGTTTACGTCATCTTTGTTTGTTCCCTAAATACGCATTCTAATTTTTTTTTTTTTTTTTTTTTTGGAGACGGAGTCTTGCTCTGTCGCCCAGGCTGGAGTGCAGTGGCCCAATCTCGGCTCACTGCAAGCTCCACCTACTGGGTTCCTGCGGTTCTCCTGCCTCAGCCTCCCGAGTAGCTGGGACTACAGGCGCCCGCCACCACGCCCGCCTGGCTAATTTTTTGTATTTTCAGTAGAGACGAGGTTTCACCGGGTTAGTAAGGATGGTCTCGATCTCCTGTTATTGTGATCCGCCTGCCTTGGCCTCCCAAAGTGCTGGGATTACAGATGTGAACCACCACGTCCAGCCACATTCTAATTTTTAGAGCCTATTTTGTCTTTCCTTATTCACCAGATATAGATCATTTTAATGAGTTAATCTACTTGTATTATAAATATATTACAACAGAGAAAAATTATTAATCCACCCATATTATGAACAGAACAAAAATATTAGGAGGAGTATTGCTTTGTGCAACTTGCATCTTTGTTGGTTTTCAGACTAGATTGGCTGATCTTTCTGGTTGAGCCTAAGTTGCCTCATACCTTTATTATCATTCTGTTTAAGGCCTTTCCTTTCTGTCTGTTTAGTGGAAGAACAGCAGAGCTCAAGAGTAGATGAGGAGCTTTACTCCACTGGTAGGACTTTCAAATAAGCAACCAAACGGATAAATATACAGTGATTGCTCATCAGACTGTATTCCCAGCCAAATAAAACGCATTGCTTGATGTTTAAAATATCAGATGCTCTTTTTATCCCAATAGTTTCCCTAACATATTGAAAGAATAAAGGTATCTGTATGATTCATCCTAACTTACAATGAACTTGTCTCAATAAAGACTAGTGAAAGATGGAATAGAAAAAAGGAATTCCAACTGATTCCTAACTTTCTTGACAAGCCCTTAACTACCAGTTGTCTTACTACTTGAGCCTGAGGACTATGTATCAATTACTAGCAAATACGAGTCCTCAGGGCCTCTCAATGACAGTGATTAATAAGGAAGGCTTCTGGAACATTCTTTCCACCCAACTTTGAAAGGACCGATTTGTTTCTTTCGTTTGTTTATTCGCTATCAAAATGCTGATAAGTAATTTATTTTCAGTTAAATTCCTGCAACTTCATTGAACTTTGTACTTCCATATTCTATTGCCAAATTTTAAACCTCTCAATATGACCATTCGAGTTACATAATTATACCAGTTAGCTGAGTTTTCTGCTCCCTTCTGAAACCAGACACATGCACTGAAGCATGCGTTATATCAGATTTGCTATGAAAAGCCTGTCTCTGGAGACAAAGAAATTGACCCCTGTCTTTAACATCTTTTTTTTTTTCTGATTGGATAAATTTGTTTTCACTCAGTAAGCTAATATGATATATTTATGTTATGTATTATGTTAATAGTGAATCAAGACTTTTATAAATGGAAAATGAATGAAAACAGACTCATAGTCCATGAAGTTTATAGCCTTCTGTAAGGCACTCGATATACTGTTTTTCACCTATAAATCCAAAGACAGTTTGGAAAATACATTAATCTCTAGGAATGTCAATCATTTATCTTTAAGATAATCTTTTCTTAACCAAATTAGGAGAACTTTTCAAAGTACTATCAAAGAAAAGAAAATACTCGTACTAACGTTATGATTAACATTTATTGAGTACTTACATTCTCCCAAACAATGCTATAAACGTCGCACTACTTAATCTAATTTATGCTTCCAAGCAACTCTGTGAGGTAGGTACTATTATTATTGACATTTTTAAGATTATAAAACAGTAGCTTAGTAAGGTTAAGTGGACTCGATCTCCTGTTATCGTGATCCGCCTGCCTTGGCCTCCCAAAGTGCTGGGATTACAGATGTGAACCACCACGTCCAGCCACATTTGTAGAGCTAGTAAATTGCAGAAACCATCAACCTCACTCCAGAAGCCGGAAGCTACGTGGCAGTTTGTCGTTCCAGGCTGTGAAGTTAGACTGCTTGGTTTCAAATTCTAACTCAGCTACTTCTTAATTATGTAACTTTGGGTATATTGATTAACCTTTCAGTGCCTCAGTCACTTAATAAATAAAATGGGCATGACAATAATGTCACTGAGCTGCATAGGGTTGACAGGATTCAATGAGAGGACATTAAAGTGCTTAGAATACTGCCGACGGCCTGGTAAGCTCTCTAAAGTATTTACCATATCTATACCATGCTTCCATGATACGGGAGACATAACAGCTTTGTTCTTACAATACTGTTCATAAATTTGACATAATAATTGTCCTTGGGTAAAAATTAAATAATTTTCTTTATGTCAAATATTTTTAGAATGGGAAAGCTTATGCTTATTTTGAATTATACTATATCATCCCAATATTTTCTAGTAATAATCACTATTTATTAGGATAAATTATAGGAAGAAATGATAAAATATTAAACACAGACAGAACCTCTGTGAGAACTCTAATTGCATCTTTTGTTGGCTTTCCCTCCTACCCTCCCATGATCAAATGAGCCCTCTCATTTTAGATTGCTACAGCATTGAGACAAAAAAAAATCCAAAGGGGCCACAGTTGAGGACTTTTGCTACAAGGGTGCACCTCAGCACACAAAAAGTTACACATGCATCTTTTACATACTTATCCTTAAACTGTTTATCTGGCACATCGACAGGCAGCTGGTGGAACAAATAGGAAATCCTGGGAAGCACATTCATTTTTAAAGTGTTAATGCACCCAATCCAAGAGACAGTAATGTGCTTCCATCCGTTAAGATCCCCTTTAATGTTTCGGATTGGAGGGCCATAATTTAAATGAAATGCATTATCCAACCTGGAAGGTATTCCACATCCTAAATATTTAATTGATTTCTCCATCAGGGGAAGATGAGCCTACACAATAAGCAGATCCTATCTATATCTAAGTGTTCGATTAATAGTGTCTCTAATTTAGGGTAATTTAGGAGTTTACAACTTATAAAATGGCTATTTCTTCCGCATTCCTCCCAAAGTACCAAGAGGATTGTGTCTGGATTAATTGCAAACAGCAGACGATCCTCTGTGTATAATGAAAACCTAGAGTCAGCATCATCCAGCCATGCACCTATAATTTGAGATCTCATCTGAATATTTTTCACCAGGGGCTTCACATCCAATGTAAATTGAAGTGGCAAAGGAGGAAAGTTGTAATTGTTGCATCTCCCTATTAAAAAAGTTTAACCAGTCAAGTTCATTCCTGCTGATTTTTACTTAGTTGGGTCTTAGCTAACTGAGTGAGGAAGATAAATCAAGCTACTTGCAGATTTTCCTAATGGTGCAAAGTTTGGCACCCTGAGGACTGTGGAAATGTCTATTACTACACTTGTAAAGAAGAGAAGTGGAACAAGACTGTGGGTGGCTGGATCCATATGAGTGATTTATTACTCCTGAATCCACTTAGTCATTTCCGGATAAGCACTTAAGTGCCAAAAGTTTATGGTCATTTTCAGTTTAAGAAAAACACAGGGCACATCTTAACATATGAAACAAATATATTATCTAGAGAAATTGGTTTTTTTTTTCTGAATTGACTAGCAAATTTTAAAATTTGAGCTTATAAATGCAAAGGAACATTTAACTCAACTAAATATGTCTACTTTTGATTTTCTGAGGTCCTTTCAATTCTAATTTTTTCACAGAAAAAAATACAGATATTCTTGAAACTATTTTGGGATTTGGGGTCTGATGACAAATAAATTAAAAATTTAGTGGCTTATCAGGTATATAATTTTTAATGTTAAATTTACCTTTTCTGTGGCAGTTTTCCTCTGTCTTCTTGAAGTGCTACTTTCTAGATAGCTTAATTTTTGTTCAAACACAAATTAGAATCAATTTTCTGGGGAAAAATAATCAGTATAGCTTCTGTTCTCCACAACAAAGAAACTACATTTGTAGACATATTCTGGAAATTTAAATCCCCGAATGCTCTTTTGAGCAAGTCCAAGGAGATTTGAAGACTGACATTTTGTACTTTGCTATCCCCGAGAGGCGAATGTATGATCATCTTTACTGAGGTTTGCTTCCGTCCCTGCTGAATTAATATGCATTTTCGTTAACTAATCTTGAAACAACAGGAATAAAGTTTATCCAGGTCTTTTATACCTCAGAGAACAAAACAAATACTACAAATCTTTAGAGAGAGAGGATATACAAAAGGGCTTGAGGTGAATATTTCAAAGCAAATACTCTTTAAATGATGTGCAAATTATTTCAGCTCTTGAGCAAGATTTATGAAAGGGGATTAGCCCACTGAAATAAGAACCAAGTTTAAACTGTTGGGTTTCAAAGTCAAAGATGAGAAGTGGTTACAAGAAAAGGATGGAGACAGGCAACAGCAATTTAGAGAATGGATTTGTCTGAGTTTTTCCCTAAACTGACTCACCTTAAATTGTCACCAACTATTATTTTAAACTGTAGTTAAAAAAAAAATCGCATTTCTTCTCTAATTTCCTTCTTTTTTTCCCTAATCTTTAGAACATGTGAAGTTCCTCTAATTTTCTATAAAGTTGAGAGTGCAATAATTAAGAAATGATACTGGAATTTATATTTCAGCAACAAGGTCTCTACTTGCCAGGTAAAAGTATATACTCCCAAACTGTGTTAAACAATTAAAACTATTCAAGCTGAAAGGGGTAATTTCTAAGGGTTTTGAGTCAGAGAACTTTTTTTTTTTTTCAGTTCACAAGTCACATCTATAATAACACAACACAGATGTTCTAATATTCCAACATGCTCTTCAAGTAATAGTTAAAAGCTTCTTGTAAGACTTAAGAAAATGATCAGTTTTATCTAATTGTAAAGATTACGTGAGCTGCTTCTTATGATTCCATAATGACCTGCAGTTCTGGAAGGTAAAGGAAATTTTAATGACCCTACTCATATCTGATTAATATCTAATGCTTCTTGACTAAAATTCTGGATTTTGTTCAATAAAAATGAGTTAAGCAAAAATTCTATGGGTCTTCAGCCAAACTCTTCTGTGGAAATCACTCATGGTTATGCCCGATTAAAAAAAAAAAAAAAAAAAAAGGGCATGAAACCTCAAACGCAGCTACCCACTAGGAAAAAGAAAAGATTAATTATGAAACCTCAATAACAAACCCAGGTACTCACTAGGAAAAAAAAAAAAGATTGATTATTCTTATGTTAAGCTGTCTTTAAGAAAGCTAAATGGGTGAAGTGAATCCAGGCAGTACTAAAAATTTAAGGCAACTCTTTCAGATCTGTCTCATTACTATCCAACACATTTTTAAAAGACAGGACATTTAGGGTCACATTTATGAGAAACATTCTTACTGAGAAAAGAATGATCATTTGCCCATTTTGGTTTCCATTTCCTATAATTAAAAAAAGGTAGACATGAAAAAAATGAGGTTTTATTTCATTATCAGTTCTTCTTTTATAATCATTATCAGTTCTTCTCAGTAAGTGAAATCTCACCCTACTAAGAGAATTAATCAGACTTTGTTTTGAATCTTTCCTCTATTTTTTGATAACTAAATTGTGGGCCTACTTTTGTTTTCTTTGCAATTTTTCAAAACAGCTTGACTGAAGTACAGCCTGGTGGGCCTTGATTGTTTTGGCAGATGCAGCAAATAAACTTAGTCTACGAGTAAAACAGCTACGTTGTGGCTCATCCAGAATTTTAACATCTAACCTGAAAGGCCAATGGGAAATGAATTCAAGTACTCAAGAACAACATAAAAATAAAGAAATTTAAGCAATCAAATACTATTATTCTTGCCTTTGGAGAAGGGAAATAACAAAAAAAGGCTACATGTGAGATTATATGTTCCCAAAAGAAGAGTCAAATGGAAGACAAAGGATAAGTAGAATTTCAAATGGATTTTGCACATTGAGCTATCCAGGGAATTAGTGGATAATTTCCAGGGAATTGCTTGGAGCTTTGGTTTCTCGTCTGTTTGTTTTGGTGAGGTAGTTTAGGCTCAGAATCATTTTTTGATATTGTTGCTGTTGTTCTTTGGCTGGGACTGTTGATTTTTTGATATGGGAGTTCAAAGTTTTTGACTTACGTGTGGCACAGGCAAAAGTTACAAGGCAGTGTAAGTCTTGGTTCTTTCTCATTTAGTCCGTAATCATGGGTTGAAAAGGATCGATGAGATTAAAGAGCCACCATTCAAAATCATGCATTGTCATGGCATGGGCAATATAATAACCGTATGCAGGGTTATTTTACACAAAGGCCGACGAGATAGCTCTTTTATATGAGTAGGTCTTTTGTCAAAGTCTCAAAGGCCACTCTCTGGCTCTGGAGTTTCACAAACCTCTTTAGAGAAGTTATTTATGTCACATGGTAATGTGTTTTTCAAATTGTAATGTGCATAGGAATCACCTGTTAAAATGCAGATTCAGTTCAGTAGGTTTGGGGTTGGGCTTGAGAGGCCGTATTTCCTAACAAGCTCCCAGGTGATATTGTTATTGTTGGTCCATGGATCATGCATAGCGTAACAAGAATCTAGTAGGCTCCTGAAAGAATGAGATTCTGCTTAGCTCCTTGGCACCCTGATTGTTTTCCAAACCACAGAGGCAATGGGTATTTGGGAGCTGCCAAGACTTACAATATATGTCAAGAAAACCTATCAATATCACCTCAGAAATCTCTGGAGTCTTTCTTCTTCACCTATTCCTACTGCCTAGTTTGGGCCTGCAGCATATGGTACTAGGTCTACTCTAATAGTCTCTGAATTCATCTCCTTACCTCTGATTTCTCACTCTGTGCTACCTATCTCTGCCATTCTCCACATTTTTCCCAAAATTATTACTCTAAAAATCAAATCTGTTCATGTCTCCTGCCTACATCTAAGTCTTTCACTAGGCTCCCATTATTTATAGTGGAAAGTCCTAATTTTTTTTTAGCATTCCATGCGAGACCCTTTGCCAATGGTTCACTGTTCGTTTCCAACCTGATCTCCAGTTGTTGCCCCAGTGTTTTGCACATTCCAACCTCACCAATCTATTGTGCTCTTCAAACATTTTATGCTCTATGGCTCTTTCTTTCCTGTACTAAAATCTATCCATTCTCTTCTCTGTCATTCCTTGCTTCTCCATCTGAAAAACTGCTAGAGTTCTACAGCAGCATTAAACTCCACCAGCCTTTTATTCTCTTGTATAGGAATGTTCTCTTCGCTGGCTCTCTTCTGCCAGCCCCTACCTATGTGTGTCCAGGGATCACTTCCAAATATATTACCTATACTCAAATCTTTGTCTCAGGGACTGCTTCTGGAAGAACCCAAACCAAAACATCCATCAATAGGACAGTGCCTCACAGTTCAGCCTTTCCCTTCATTCTTCATGCATAAAATTTGTAAGGGTTTCTTCAGGGTTCCCGTCTCATGCTCTCAAGTCACTTATTTCCTCACTCACTCAGACATTTATTAGTCGGTGCAAAAGTAAACGAAGTTTTTTAAAAAATGGCAAAACTGCAATTACTTTTGCGCCAAGTTAATAATTCTGACCACCACTAGGTTTCAGACTCTGTTCTGGGCGATGGGGATAGGGAGGGGTAATTAGCAGAAGGTTGTGGCTGATACCTCCAGGCACTTGCAGTCTAATGGAATAGAGTGGTCCTGGTTTAAGCTAATAACTGAAGCTTGGTCAGCTGGGACTACTCCCCAGAGCTCAGATATCACAATCCTTTTGATAGAGTGAACATGGCCAGCTTATCAATATACTATACTTTGGTGAGACCAGAATTTCCGTGGTTTCCGGTTTACTCCTTATAAGTGGTTCAATATCCGTGTGATTTGTATAATATGTTTACTTTAGTCAACAAAAGCCATCTTTTTATCACAAGATGCTTTATGACACTGGCTTGATTCTAATATATATTTCTAAAACATTAAAATTAAATAAAATCTTTCCTTGTTTTTAAGTGAAATTACATAACTCTCTGTCAAAATTCTACCCTTCTATTATTTTACTATTTTCTGTAAGAATGGAAATGGCAACAGACACTTGACAAACTTTAATCTCTAGAGATTGCCATCATATCAGGCTCACACCCAAGAATGGCAAAACCAAGCATTTATTCCCCATGACACTGAGGATCCCTTAAGAAAACAAAAGGTAAAAGGATATATGTTAACCGGAGTCAATAAAATAATGAAGATATTAAGAAATTAAGCCTTCAAAAAAGTATGTATTTGTATATTCTGCACTTTGGCAACTGTTTAAACAGTTACAAAAGTAAATTCTTGCTATATTTCTATATTGGTAGATTTATAGTAAACAAATAAAAGTCATGATTATTTTACTCAGAATTTACCCAGATGGAAATCACTTTATATCATAATATTTAATCTATAAAGTTATTTTATCTATTTTAGATCCACTATATACATTTTCCCTAGATCAAATACATATATTATCTTTTTAGATAATTGACATTTATATTTATAGTATCTTATAATTATATAAAAATATATATTTATCTGGAAACTAAATTTCAGGAAACTTAAGAAACTTATCAAAGTCATATTGCTGTATATCTTGGAGTTAAGAACTGTACTCAAATTTTCTGACTCTCAGACTCAAATTTCTTACACAGTCTCATACAACTTTTTGAACAGGGTTCTGAGGGCTAACACTTTTATAACTTTTGTGTTAAACTGGACTTTTACAAATAAGAAAAGTATTTTCAGTCTTCTAAAAATAATCAAAATTACTGTAATTATTTGTTATATATTACAGAGTTTCTTTTTCTTTTATTGTCTCCAATAGAACCTTGAAAATTCCAAGTCAGAGCCCACAGAAGAGCCTCAAGAATAACTATGAATCACAGTAACTCTTTCAAATAAAATAGGTGTTAGAATGGATGATGGGAACATTGGGAAGTATGATCTGGGCTGAGTCATAAAGGATGTTAGCTTTGTAAAGAGATAACCCTGATTTCAAGGTAAAAGTCAACATGTAGCAGTGTACATCAGGTATTATAGACACTATTTACCTGGAACATAAATTATGGGTCATGGAGTGATGAAAAAACCTGGAGAAGGGGCACAGATCATAATGAGCTTTCTATACAGAAACTTGGACTCTAATTCCAACAGCAATAATTCCAATGCAGTCATTAGAAATTGTTCTTAATCTGGCTGGACATGCTAGCTCATGCCTGTAATCCCAGAACTTTGGGAGGCCGAGGCGGGTGGATCATGAGGTCAGGAGTTCGATACCAGCCTGGCCAACATAGTGAAATCCTGTCTCTACAAAAAATACAAAAATTAGCTAGGTGTGGTGTGAGACGCGCCTGTAGTCCCAGCTACTCGGGAGGCTGAGGCAGGAGAATCGCTTGAACTTGGGAGGCAGAGGTTGTAGTGAGCCAAGACCACGCCATTGCACTCCAGTCTGTGTGACAGAGTGAGACTCCTTCTCAAAAAAAAAAAAAAAAAAAAAAAAAAAGAAAAAGTAATTGTCCTCAATCTTTGACTTCAATTACGGAGAAGATCTGATGGCAAAATCCCAGTCCTATATTTTCTGCTTGGTTATGGCATTTCCTATCTTGTCCTCTACCTTTTTAGGCCAATTAATTTTGTATCCAAATAGAGTATATTTATTTACATTAGGAAAATTGGGTAGCAGGAACAATTGATTTCAGGTACTACTTAAATAACCAAACAAAGACGAATTGGCAGATTGCTTTAGGTTTCTCATGTCTTCCATGAGCCATTTCTTGAAGAAAGCTAAGAATCCTAATGTTATAGATCTCACTTTATTAAAGTTCGATGAAAACATCTGGCATTTTTGGGTTCATCTAATACTTTTGGGTGAAAGCAATACCTGATATTGCTTACATTAGTGAGGGCCATACTATCAGTATTAAGAAACTTATTTTACAAGAAAAATCAAAGATTCTATGTGTTAACAATGGAGTTCCCCCCCCCCCCCCCCCACCAGCATGCTATTAGGCCTATTTGGGACATCCAAATAAATCCATCAAAAATCAAATTACTTTCTTTTAGAATTTTGAAGGAAAGTGGCATAAGTTGCTATACTTCAGAAACATAAAGGAATTCACCAAATAAATCCCGTATACAGAGAAAAATGATCATTTGCATTCAAAATAATGTTTTGCTCTGCACAGGGATTCACTGTACAAATGCCCTGAATGCTTAAATGTCATCTTTAGCAAAGATTCTTTAAATCTGATGTGACAACAATGAATGATGATTACATGCCTAACTTTATAAGAAAACATTAATATATACTCATTTTAAAGTCATGGAACAAAAAAAAGGACACTTTCTGAGGATATCAAAGACCTTTTTTTTTTTCCTTTTGTTTACAATCACAGCACTGTATTAATGCCAAGAAAATATTGCTCGAGAGTTAAAGCAAAGAGCCCTCTGGATTTGGCCTATTATTGAAAGCAAGATGCCATTTGACCTAATGAAATCAGAAATTGATTAAATGCAGTTCATCTAAGGGGAAATATGGTCATGGTGTTATTGCCAGGGTCAGAAGGAAGATAGGGTGATCTAGTGCTTGAGCACCGAGAGGGTTAGATGGACTTTCAGAGTAGCTGATGCTACGAGATACATGACAATGGACGTCCACAGGTCAGAGGGCAAGATCAGCCCCTTAGATGGGAAAGAAGAGATTAATCAGGACATTCTTTGCTCAGCTCATAACGAAGTCCTCTTATCAAATGACTCATTGAAAAGTGAATGTTTTGAAGAAAGTGCAATCTGTGGGTCCTAGAAAAACTAGGTACTACTGCTTGGGAACGTATGTCAGAACAACGGCTAGAGTCACACAGGGCCATGGTGAAGCCCTGGGGCCCTTCATGCATAACACTATTCTGATAAATTAATGTGGATGCTTGACTATCAAGTGTGTCTAATTTTTACTGTTTTCCTCTCATGATGTTTACATCTTACAGCTTTAACAAATTTTCATTTATAATTTTTCAATTTTTTTCTTTACCAACTGAAATATTTTGAAATAAAGAACTCTCTTAACCTGTGAAAAACAACTGAAAAGACAACTGGCACTCAACTATTCTTTAGATACTGTCTTATAATTATAGTAACAAGAAATGATTTGCTTTCACATTTTAGCTCAATAGTTTATTTTTCTCAAGAGGGTTTTGAATAAAACTGGTACCAGAATGGCACTAGCTATTTTGGAAAAAAAAAATAAAATAAAATAAAATAAAATAAAAAGTGAGTGACCCTCTCACCCAAATCAGAAAATTTTGTCCTCTTGATAATATAATAATCCGTGAATTCTACACTAATATGACTTTTTGGTTGTTTCCAGGAAAGAGCTCTTCCATTTCTTCAGAACCAGATATGGTTTATCTGTGCAATTTTAATATTGTTTTCATTTTCTTGGCAGATGGCTTGTTCATCTTATTATTTTCATACATTGGCAGGATTAGACTGTTTCATACAAAATTTTTAATAAGAAAAAATTTTAAAATATTTATATGAGCCTCCAGAACAGGCTTCACAGTATGTGTTTTCACTATTGATAATTACATATTTATGCAAGAAACTAGTGTGACTTTTTAATTTTGGATAATAATAAGTATCTTACAAGTTTTCTTAATTACATAGTTTGCAGAATGGTCTCAGTGGTCACAAGAAAAAAAAATATTGGTTTTGGAGGAAAAATAGGAAAACAATGAGTTATCAATGTTTCATGTAAAGAAGTCTTAATGTAACTTATATTCAGAAAATTTTTGATCTTTTCTTTGAAAGAATTTTGATCTTTCTTTGAAAGGTTTCAAGTCATAATTAGTAAATATATATATTCTTTTATTGAATTAGGCACATGGACATACCTAATTTTGTGTGGGTATGTGTGTTTACTTCAGGTTTTAATCGGGGAACTTTTTCAAACATACAAAGAAAGATGAAACAATAGGATCATGATCACTTGCATATGTACCACCTAGACTCATCAAATGTTTATATTTGGGACAATTCCAGACTGAATCTGTCACTGCACATACTTTTTTACCAAGAATATCTGTCTTGCTAAGGACTCACTTCCCATCAATGCTGCAAAAACTGCCTATCCAGTCCTCAATTCTCTCCTTTTTCTATGATTTCTTCTTGGTTGGAGGCTCTGAATTCCCTCCTTGCCACTAGTGGGGACTTTCAGGGTTCACCAGAATCCTAGCCAAAAACCTTCTGAGTCTCCTAATTGCTTTGGTGGAGCTGGTACAGAAGTGGGGATATAGACTGGAAACTAGATTGAAAGCAATGCTACTGAGAAGTCTTAGCTCCCAGGGCCAGAGGTGCAGCAAATTCAGAATGAGTTGTTCCCTAGAAACAACATTCTAGGTGACTGCAGAAAGTTCAAGTGTGCTTTTGTGGCTTGGTACATGGTTTCCTTGTGAAAATATATCAAGGTCTAAGCAATCAATTTACAATTGGATTTTGAGAACATAGCCTACTTATAGTTGTAGAAGACCAGTATTATAATTATTTAGATTAGTCCAAAAAATTACCGTCTTCACTATCAAACTTGTTTTCACTTGGCATGGTCATGATACTTCACAGGCAAATTTTTTAAACAAAGACAAGTTAAAAGTCCATAGCATTTTAATTTTTATTGTGTAACTATCTCAATTCAAGTTTTTTTTTCTTTCTTTCTTTCTGTTGCCTTATTGCACACATCATTAAGGGGATATGGAATTGGGAAACACACATTTAAATACAAATACCCTTATTATTTGAAACATATTACATATACCCTTATTGCACACATCGTTAAGAGAATATAGATTTGAGAAATCCATATCCAATTGCACTTAAGATTTCACCCAGCACACATTTGTTTTTTTATGATAACTTGATCAAGAGGCAGCTAAAGGAAAATCCATTTCCTTTTAGCTCTCCTACCTTTTGATTTTAGTCTTTTAACTCATGTTCATTTTAGAGTGCTTATTTATAATACTAAAGTGTCAGTTTTATATTCAAGTTATCCAAGATCTCCACAATCATGGATTTTACAGTTTAGCAATGGATAAGTATGAGATATATTACTACTAAAGCATAACCTACATACAAAAGTTATATTTTAAAAATTGAAAGCACAAATGAGTGAAATCAATAATTTTAGCTGTATACCTTTAGTTGTATTTCTTCATAAAAAAGAATGAATGTGTGTATGAATGAATAAACTAGAGTTTTTGTGTAAATGAGTAGTGAGATAGCTAATGCTGAATCCTTCACATCAACTTGAACTTCTCAATGACATGCTCTCCTGAGTTTAGGGGAATCAAGAGTGTTTCTTAGCTGCTTTCTACTGTTTCCTGGTGTGCTGCCCCAAGAATGCCCTACCTGCCCCTTTCACATGGGGAGTTGCCAGGGGGAAAGACCAGCTGCTCATACTTAGATTTTTTGCAGCTAGGACTCCCATATCCAATTCTCGCACCCTTTTCCTACCTTTTGCACACTCAGGGAGTAGGATGGCAAGCATGTACGCCCTGCTCCAGTCTTTCATCAAACACCACCAAGTTCAAGCCCTGTCTCAGTGCCATCTGCTTGGGGACATGAAGGATAATAAGAGTTCCTACTTACTGAGTGCCTGCTGTGAGCTAAGTATTTACATGTCTAATTTCAAATTCTCACACGATCCTTTAAGGACAGTATTAGACCCATTTTTATAGATGTGGAAAGTAAAACTCAGAAAAGTTAAGAAACCTCGCCAAGGTTATCTGATGCAAGATTTATTATATTTGGGCCTTTCCCCTCTTTGCTGTCAGTGGAAGACAATTCTCTTTCCTCAGAGAAATATATTCACATCTTCTTTGATTGACTCTCCACTTTCCATAACAGCCCTCCCTGGAGAGCTGCTCTCCTACTCTCATCCCAGGCTGGTGTCCTGAGTTTCCCACAGTGATTTGGCCCTTGCATTAAATTTTCTGGCTTCTTGTCTGTTAGACTCAACTGATATCTTAAAATATCTGATTAGTTCTTAATAGTGTTGGCAGGTTAGAATCATATTTTTTAAAAGGAAAGTATATGTAAACATAACTTTCTGAATTCACTCATTGAGAAAATATATTTTTCCCATGTTATATAGACAAACTGGACAATGAAATGACCACCTGTTAGCTGCTAATGATGTTCACATGCCTTTTAAAAAAGTAATTCTGGCTTTATCTGTCTACAATCTTGGCAGCAAAACTTATGGGAACATCAAGGGCACAGGAAGCCAAAGGCAGAAAACTGACAAAAAGTTTGTGCTTAGACTAGTAATAAGGAAGAGGATACTGTGAGTCTCTGATTCAATGTAATTATTTAATCTCCAGAGGGTGACATGAAACCAAATGCATGTTTTAACAAACCTAAGTTTGGGTGTTCAAATCTAGGACTGAGATCAGAGGGGTTTCACACAGGATATTTCCTACTTGAAAAAATATTTTACAAAGCATCAAATATAAAATATGTCAATCACTATTTCAAATGCATGGTCTAATTTGATATTGTGTGAGTGGGTCAATCATTACGCCTTCCAAATGAAAATGAATACGTACATATTGAATGAACTTAATTCAAAGTAATAGATGGATATTAACCATCCTACGTTGCAAAAAACATACTGGCCCCCCCAAAAAAGGCTTACAACTATACGTACTCACCAAGACTCAGAAAAGAAGCATTTTCTAAAATTAGAGCTAGGTTAAAGATTAAATTATTATTTTAATAGTGAAATCAAAATGGAAAGAAAACACACAGTTTTAATTATTTTTGCCAATAACTTTTTGGGTCCTGATTCAAGTTTGCTGATTTCCATGAATCTTATTTTTAACATAATATTTCTATCCAAGTCTAAGGTTGATATAAACTAAGCTTACCTTTTACTTGTTCACTTTATTATAGTGTAATGGTTAAAAGTACAGGCTCTAAAATAAGACTGCTTGGGTTTGAAACATTTCTCCATAACTTGTCTTCGTACAAATTACCTTAGCTCTTCATGCCTCAGTTTTCTCATCTATAAAATAGGGTTACTAATAATATCTACCTCATAGGGTTGGTGAGAGGATTAAATGTATCGCTGTAAGACAAGCACTTGGAACAGTGTCTGGTGTACAGTAAACGTTTTATATTTTATAGGTTTTTTTTTTTAACTTCAAAGTAAAAGGTGAGTGTGAAGTCATTGTACAATTAGTTACATTTTGAAATGAATAAATCATGTACCGCTTCCTTTGAGACAGAGTCTCCCTCTATTTCCCAGGCCAGAGTGCAGTGGTACAATCTCAGCTCACTGTAACGTCCGCCTCCTGGGTTCAAGCATTTCTCGTGCCTTAGCCTCCCAAGTAGCTGGGATTACAGGCGCCTGCCACCATGCCCTGCTAATTTTTGTATTTTTAGTAGAGACAGGGTTTCACCATGTTGACCAGGCTGGTCTTGAACTCCTGACCTCAGGCAATCCGCCCGCCTTGGCGTCCCAAAGTGCTGGGATTACAGGCATGAACCACTACTCCTGGCCTCTCTTGTTTTTAAGCAGGATTGAGTTTAAGCTCAAAGTAGAAAAATAAATTGTCTTTTCCAATTAAAAATAAATAATAAAGAGAAGTAGTTAGTGTTCTATCTGTAAGATTTTTTTTCAGCAGTATCTTAAAACTTTTAAAGTGACTATTACTCAACAGAGAATTTATTATCCTCAATGTTTCTCAAATACGTTTTTGCAAACCTTTATTTTCTCCATATATATCTTTCTTCATGTTTTAGAAACATCTTAAGGTCTCCTCCGAACCACAAATTGTATCTAAGATTCCAGATCTGCTAGTCATTGCATCACGTAGTCTTTTATATGGACTACAAAATGTTTATATGATTAACACTAAATATATACTCCCAACTGAATCCCAATTCTGAAATCTTACCTTATGTCTCAAACCATGTGAAGCAAAAGAAGACAATGATCAGGAATGAAAGGAAAATATTCTTTAAATGAAATAACTCTAAACTGTACCATTATATGGAAAAGTCTTTTGAAATGGCATTAACTCTCCACAAATACACCATGCATTTTCTGAACATTAACATTGATACTCTTAAAATCCAACTTAGCATAACTGGCTAAGTAAATGTATCTAGCAGTTGTTGAAAATTATGGCATGGGTTTTTGCATAAAGACCTAATTTCGAAAGGGTGCTTCTACTCTTAAGTTCTCATGCAATTTCTAGGTTTGTAGACTTCAGTAACTCAACTCTGGAAAACATGTTGTCACATATAAATAGCTTCTCTCTTCCCTATCATGTGTGTATGAGTGTGTGCATGTATGTGTATACCTATACATATATATCTTTCTTAGTGCACACATGTGTATATGTACATATGTACATATATGTATATATTATATATATTTTACATATATATATATATTCCATTAGCAGCTCTTCTCAACTTACTGCATTCTCCTTAAATTCAAAAGTTTAGGATGTCAGTATATTGATCTTTGGTCAGAGGGAAATAGCAGGAAAAAAATGTTGATTTGCATAATTGGGGTCAGTCTGGTAGAAGATCCCCCCAAAATACTATAATTTTTAAGACTTTGGGAAATAGGTTTTCTCTGGTTCCAAATATGTCTACCTTTTCTGAGACAGAGTCTTGTTGTGTCACCAGTCAGGCTGGAGTGCTGTGGTGTGATTTCAGCTCACAGCAACCTCTGACTCCCTGGTTCAAATAATTCTCCTGCCTCAGCCTCCTGAGTATCTAGGATTATAAGCACGTGCCACCATGCCCAGCTAATTTTTGTAGTTTTAGTATAGATGGGGTTTCACCATGTTGACCAGGATGGTCTCGAGCTCCTGACCTCGTGATCCACCCACTTTGGCCTCCCAAAGTGCTGGGATTACAGGTGTGGGCTACCTTACCCAGCCAGATGTCTACCTTTTCTTTCAGGAGGTTGAGACTCAAATCAACTCTGTGAGATATGTGTAACATATTTTAATAACCCTTTTCATTGAGGAAGAAGCAGTTTGGGGAATGGTTAAGAAAGATAGCCAAGATCACTATGTAAGTAGTGAGACCATTGTTCTTACTCTAAATTCAATTCTTTCAGAATATTAGAACTAGGTGTGACCTTGGAGAACATCTAATTCACATCTCACATTTTCTATCAGCCTCTCTGCAAGCATGTTTCTAAATGTTTCTGGTGGTCTAAGGTGTGTTAAGTGGCATAGCCTGTTGACTTAAGTTAGACCACGCTGGTGGTCACTCATACCTTTTAATGTATGCAAATAAAATAGTCAGGATACCAGGGTTGGAGACGCTTGACATTTCCCACTCTCAATATCAATCACCAATCTGAACACCATGGCTATTACTCAGAGATTCAGAGGTTTGCTGTAAGCAGAGACCATGACCTTGGAACAATTATTTTCTCAAAAGGCATTATCAACAATGATGTGAGCAAAGTGCCCAGACTGCCCTCCAGTGCATGAATCCTTGGCCAGGAAATGGCTACGAATCTTCCATGAGTGTGATGAGTTTGGCTTAAATCTCATTTCAATGCATTTATATTTCATAAGCACTGCATTTAGACAAACTTAAAATGAGCAAGTCAAAGAAAATACTCACTTAAAGATTTTCTGTGCTCTGGTTTCTGTTCCTTTATATCACTGTCGTAGTGACTTAGCAATTCAGTGCTGGAGGATCTTTGGATTTTGAATAATTCCAGGTTTCTTGATGGACAACTTGAATCCTTTGGCTGGACACAGAAAATAATTAGACTGAATAATTTTACTAGAAAGAAAGGATTCTCCATATAGTTTTGTGTTCTATTTTGGTGTTTATGAGGAAATTTGAAGTAAGGTAATTATTTGGGGATAGGTCTTCTTTGCTAAGCTCGATACTCTAATAATAGTTTGTATATGTGTATGGTACTTATTAAATGATAAGCACTATACATGCATTAGTCCAATCAGTCATTACAACAATTCTATAGAGTAGGTGGTATTATTATTATCCTTATTTTCCTCATTAAGAAAATGAGGCCAAAATATATAAGTAATTTGCCTAAGGTCACACAGGTAGCAAATGATAGAAGTAGAATTCAAACTCTAGCAGTCTGGTCCCAGAGTCCATCCTCAGTGACAACAAACTCTGCGTGTATGAGTGTGTATGTATGTATGTGCACTCACACACATTCACACGCTCACCCCTTTAAGGGGAATATACTGATAACAGGAAAAACTACATTTGTTATTTTACTTTCTAAAGTGTTAGTCCTAAAATGATTTAATGAAAGCCTGCAATTAAGTATCAAGAAAATCACACAGAAAATCTTTTACTATCGTGTTGTATTCCGTATTAAGAATATTTCTTTCTCAAAATTTTGCAAATATTAGTGTCATAAAATTAAATGTTGTTCTAGACACTCAGCATGAAATGAGTGGTTTGAAATAAGTTCATTCTTACAAAACATACTCTAACTGTACGTTTTAGGATAATTTCATGAAGTTCTAGATATGTAATTTTCATGAGAAGAACAATCTAGCTTAGCTAGAAGAATAAAAATCAGTACAAAAGGTTATTATTTATTGGTATTATAACAGTGAGTCTTAAATATGTTGATATTTATTTTCAGGAATATGTACTACAGACTGCATATACTGAAAATGAAAAAAAAATCAGTAGTTATTAAGTGCTTGTGTGCTTTTTACAGCCTCCAGTAAATGAATGTCCATGTTATTTCAGAAAAAAAGAAAGAATGCATTATATTTTTGAAAGAGAGAAATTAAATGACATTTAGTTCTACAAATCCTATCTGCTGAAAAGGTTTTTAGTGGATTCTATTTAAACTAAAAGAACTTAATATCTCTCAGTCCATAGGATCTATTTAAATGAGTGTGTGTGTTATATGCCTGAGCAGTAAGATTTAAATGACTACATTTTAATTAATAAAGGTAACAGCCAAAACAAATACATACCAATCTGTCAATTGCATTTTTGATAGCGTGGAACCAATCCAATATGATGAAGTCAATATCTGACTGTAGAAGGAACTCATTTCCTGATACTGTTGTGATCTGGAAAAAAAAAAAAAAAAAGAAAAAGAAATAGACAGGTAAAGAAACTATGTAAGATAGATCTCTTACATGTAAAAATCCTTTTTAAAAAAACACAGTTTAATAAACTGAAATATTTTCTTGTATTCCAGTAATTGTCTTTCTGGGAACTGGGAGCATTTTGAACTGCTCTCTATAAACTGTTTTTCATGTCATAACAAATACATTATTGTTTTAATAATAGAACGATTAAGTCAGAGTAGGGCTAGAGCTGAATTACTCCAACTTAAGGAGAAATAAGCCAGGAAGTTCAGAGAACTGCAGACAGTACACACTTAAGTCAGAACCCGCAGAAAAATGCACCCGGGTGTGTCAGAATTCATTCTGCACGTTTGCTTCTTTCCTGTCTGTCTTTTTCAAATCTAATAGTATCTCTATATTTGATTTCCTTTTATGGAGAGCTCTAAAACAGATTATTTACCAAAAAGACTAATTACAGACTTCCAAAAGGTCATTCAGATGAATAACATTTGACTATTTCTACTTTCTTATCAGAGATCTATAGGAAAGTAATGAAAAAACCAATTTCCCCACAAAAGGAGTATATTAAAATAAAAGTTCATTTACATATTTGAACCTCTCTGGGAGAGTGTTTACCAAATGAACATCCAGGTTCCTGACTCTCAGCACTGCTAAGTAGTTGGCAATGTTTAGCATGTAACTGTCCATTTTTCATTACAGTAAATCTTTTTCTCCCCAGACTTGTGAGAAAAGGATATGACCCTATAGAAACAGGGCAATACTCTTAGTTTCACACGTAACGGGCTACTTAGAGAAAAAATTGATTAGAGTGGGTGTGGACACGCTTTTTGTATTTGGCCATCCATCTGAACTGTGAAGATTTTCCCTTTGTATTATTGACTTTTTCTTGCAACAGGAAGATGAACATTTCCCAGCTACCGTCACACAGAGTTCAGAGGTTTAGAGGACTGACATTTCAAAATACTCAATCAGGAGCCAGCCACCTCTTCTCAGCCTTCCTTGCTCTAAACAGGAGGTGAACGCTGAAATGTGGCACAGGTTCAGAAAATCACAAATCATGCTTTAGGCCATCTCTATAATTCTGTCATTAAAGTGACAATTATTACCCCAAATGGCTCATTCTGAAGGTTTCAAGGATTCTCATGGCTACATTTGATGACAATGATTTTGGGGTTTTGAAAGAAATCTGTTACATATGTGCATATGTAACATGTGCATATGTGTATTTGTCATTTGTTTTTAGGAAAACTCTATAGAGATTCAACATTAATCAGTACTGCAAAGTAACCATTCTTGATTGAGATGGGTTCCAATATCAAATGTTTTCTCTCTAACTATAAGAAGAACTGTTTAAAGTGTATGCAATTATAAGAAGTGAAAGATTGAAAAATAATAGGATTTAATTGCCCACACTAGAATTTGACAGATTACTGGGACCAATCATTTTCTCTCTTTTTAAAATGAAACTGTATATAAGAATAAGGATGGCTCAAAACAGTTTCCTGTTTTATGCATCCAGTAAAAGACAGCTAAGGTGATGTTTTCCTAATTATCTGAACACCATTGCAATGTTCTCTACTCAGATAAAGTTCCAAATATTTACTTTATAGAGTGTTGCCTAAGAAATAGTAATCTAAAAATGGAAGGTCATTTCTAACACAAGAAACTAGTAATGTCCTAGACTTCTACCTTCATCCTAATCTGTAGTTAAACATTTTGATTATGAATGTATTTCTAACATCATAATTTGTTAACATACACAAAGACAAATGAATTAGCCAAAGCACAATGTACAATATTTCTCTGCCAGTATAAATAAACCATTATTAAAATTATAAAAAGAAACAACATTTAAAAAGTACGAGAAACAAACATAATTAGATTTACTATGTTATGAGGGTTTACGAAAGAGCCAACATAGTTCAGCTTTCAGTCTAGTAAATTCAAACAGTGATAAAATATAAGCACTTTAGCAGTACATTTGCATTTTTGGTGCATGCTATGCAATGCAAAGGGGATCTTATATTGCTAACACAACCAAAAGCAAAATGTATTTTAAAAGTTCCTTTGTCCAAATATATTACTGCATTAATCATACATAATCAGTGATTTATGAATTCATTTTGAGAAGTTAGATCAGAGAGCTATATGAATGCAATTCATTCAAAACATCCTATCAGAGAGATACAGTTCACATCCTTTCCTCTGTCTTCCCACTAATCTTTCGAGTTACCAGGCAGTCTGGAGAAGTCTGCTACTGCTCTCTACAGTTTAAATGCATCCACTTCTTAATTACAGTCAGTAATTGACTTTGTTCTGCTCTATTCCAGTCACTCACAGGAAAGTAGTTTCAAAATCTTTGACTGGTAAAGCCCATTTAATTCAGGTTCCTCAACCCACTTTTTTACTTTACCTCTTTAGGATTTCTGATAAATGGTTTGCTGAATCATATTTGCACTTTGAACAATCGAATTTCCAACACTCTTGGGGAAAAAAGACATCAGTAAAGAATGTTAGCTTTGACTAAACCTTTTGATTGAACAACTTATGACAATCTAAAATGATGTATAACAGACATAAAGGCTTTGATATTAAGCCGTGCTAAGGTACTCTTTCTATATGTTTTGCCTCCATGACAGATGCTGGGGTGAGGGGATGAAGGAAGAACTTACGGAAAACATAACAGGTTTAGATAAGAGCTGCTGGTCTCCATCTTGCTTAGAAACCTACTTTAGGTAAATGTTTCTTGAAATCCCCTCATCACCACCATGTTGTATTTTGAAGGAATATATCAGGGCACCAAAGTAACCTTAATGAAGTGTGCCAGTGTCAACAATAAATATCTTTAAGTATCCATCTGGGGAAATTTGTCTTGAACTTTTTCATACTAAATAAGGGTCCATCTGAATTCTTGCTGGTAAGAAATATATGCCCAGGAAATTATTGAAGCGTGTCCACTGAGCAACATGCAGAGTGGGCACATTCCTTAAGGTTTTTGGGGATTAATTCAACAATAGTTTTCACATGGGCTTAGAATAGTCTGTGTCCTTGTTACGGTTCCTCTGAATATGGAGGCAGGTGGATGCAAGTCCAGACTTCACTGATGAAGAGCGAAGAAATTTGTGTTTTAGATTTTAATTAAATGGAGTTTTGTTATGCTAATTTAAAACATCTTAAAAGAGTTTTAAGAAGTAGCGTTTATGTTGATTTAAATATTGTTCTTTTAAATATTGTCAATTAAATAACACTCTCATCAATATTCATTCTGGCAGTAAGATTTTATGCTATTAGATTTTAATTTAAATGAGAAATTAATGTGTAGAATGGCATTTATACAAATTTCCATACTTTTGTTTACTAGAATATAAACAAAACCTTTTTTAGAACTTCTTTTTTCTGATTATAAGAATAATACTTTATTGTGTAGAATTTGGGAAAAATAAAGATAACAAAGAATCAAAATTATGCATAGCTACACAAAGTAAACATTGTAGGTATTTTAGTTATTGCCAATCTTTTATACGTAATAACCAAACAGAAATAATGATCAATGTTATAGATACACCTCATCAGCAAAATATATTTGATGGTAAAATATTATCAGCTTCTTTTCCAAATGACTTCAGATGCACATGTGGAGATTACCAAAGATGTAAGAGATAACGAGTGACATGGTACTTCCGTCTGTTTGAGAGCCCCACCCTTCCGATTGCAGAATAAATCCCACAAATAATTTCATGTACAGAAGAATATAGAGGACGCGTTCATGACAGAACATCCTATTAATCATTAACAATGACTGATTAAGCATCCATTAAGTACAAGGCACATTGCTAGAAGCTAGGGAGACACAGCCCCCACCCTCAAGAACTCACAATCTGTTTGGATAAAGAAGACATATGCATATACAGATAAATACCAATAGAAAATGGCTCCTCCTGAGTCCCAATGTGAGTGGCACACACAATGCTCATATCAAGATTTCAGAGGAGTGAGTAGTTACTGCAGGCACATTTACATCATGAAAGTATGCATAAAGTGGTGGTCATGATATGTTATTCTTTAAACGTTGATTGTATCAGAACTTCAGTATATTAAGGATATGAATACCACCACTTGGTATGCAAAGTGATATCAGCTTTAATGATCTCAAAGCACGTAATAAACATTCTCCAAATGCAGCTTTCCTCCACTATCATAAAGTAATTTTGCAAATGAAGAAAATGAAGCAAATGAGGAAAATGAGAATGCCATTCTATCAAATTGGCATCATTTTAAATGATAGAATTAAGAGATTACAAAGATCTTGATTTCTAGTTCACTAGTTCTCAGCAAACAGTTGTATACAGTCAAGGACTGTGTGTTTGAACAGGAAAAGGGCCGTGATAATTTGGTTTCAGTTATGAAATTTGGAATAGCAACTTTAGACAAAGTTGCTTCTTTCCTTGCAGTTAGACTAAAGATAGCCCGATTTTAAAAGATCATGCAAAATCCTAACTCTGATTTTTCTTTCCAAAAACAAGCACTCTCTTGCTATGAAAAAATATATCTAAGACTGAATTGGGTTATCTAAAACTCCTTCAAATCCTAGAAAAGACTAAAGCAATCCTACACTTGAACCTTTCACATTTTGATTAGAACCTAAGGAGGGATTATTCCATCTTAATGAAACTGAAATGGTACGTAGGAAATGTATGATAAAATATGCCCAATATCCAAAGAGCCCTAAAACATGTTAAATAATATGGCTACAGTGGTTCTAGAAATACATAAATAAGAGGAATGGAATTTAATTTCTATTATGTTTAGAGATACTTTGGATAATTTTTATATTTGAATTAAATTAAGTAAAAATAAAAGGTTATATCAACATACACTGAGTTTATTTGAAGTGAATATGAATTATTTTTGTGATAATTTTGTCCAAATCTGTATTCAAAACTCCCAGCAGAAAATATACATGATAGGGAGATATCGAGACCTAAAATCGAAGTAATAATGCTTTAAAAACCCACACAGATTCACATTTTTTTCATCTTGCATCATTCAACATAAAGCTGATCAAATGAAGGTTGTCATGGTTATACTAATAGCTAATTACTTGGTCTCAAAGGTGTTTATGACCACTAAAGAAATTACACTATCAGACTGAATGTCTGTCTCAAATTACAGTCTAGTTTGAGTAATTCCTAACATTTTTCTTAACATGTTGAGCAAAGTTAAAATAAAACGAAGGGTAAAATATCAGTTAGATGTAAAAGGTCTTCAATTTGCCTTTCCAAAAATGTTACTTGTTAAAGCATTTTGTGAGAAAGTATCTGCCTTGTGTTCCCAATGTTGCTAGATGTTAAGTAAATATATGCTGATTACAAAAAAAAAAAGTTGCTTTGGCAACTCTCTTATTAAAATGCATTTGTAATCCCCATCTGTCATGAAAGTTTTGAAAAGTTTGTTTACTTTGGATAGCAGCCTTATCCAGGGTTACCCTAGCAAACAATGATAGCAGTCTTCAAAAGTTGTATGAGGAACAAGCCACTAGGGATCCATTTTTGTTTTAATTGGCAAACACAAACACTTTTCTGGTCTGTCAAGAAGATCAAGCTAATATGCATGGAGGGTGTTATATTCTCAGCTTTGGGGAGCAGTAAAGCTCCCTTTATTTAAGTAATTTAAATGATAGACTGCAAAAACTTTGCAAGTCAGAAAAATGTTTTATACTTTCTTAGGGAATATTTGTTTTAAGCAACGGAAAATGTTCTACATATCTAAAGATGTTGAACCTTATGTTATAATTACTCTGTTTCTTCTAACTCCGTGAAATGTTCCTAAATCCACATGCTACTAAATAAGCCAGGCCACCAATGGATCCAGCATTTCCACAACTCCCCCTATGTTAACAAATGTGCGTTCATTAGTTTCCAGATGTTTATTGGATATGTTTTCAATGTGTTTGGGGTTGATTGATCTGCATGTACATTTATTGGAACCCTCAGTGGTGTCATCATATCAAAATAACCTGCCCATGTAAGCAATTTCTTATTTAATGGAAAGTAAACAAATGTCGGGTTACATACACGACAGACCTCCAGTGCATTCCAAAATCTAAGGTTTAAGGCCAACCTTTCAAGAAACAATGCTTTTTAAGTGAAATTGAGCCGTATTCTGACACCCAAATAATTTGGTCCATGCATTTGTACAACAGAGATTTGTTCTGCACAATAAAATTGGCCCTGTAGTGCACATTCACACCCCATATTACTTGCCCACTCTACCTTTCTGTTTATTAACAAATATCTAAACCCAAAATTCATTTCAAACAAACATGCAAAAAAAACCCCTCATGTTCAGTCTTTCATTTGTGTTAAAATATTTTAAGTACTGAGAAACAGTCTTCTCAATATTCATGAAAGAATACTATCCAAGTAATTAGTAGATAGTTTAGCAGTTTCCACAGTTTTGCAGCAGCTATACCAAAACTTTTGCCTGTGGTGCTCATATGAAAAACGACTCAAAAAGAGACTAATTGAAGCTGTTGGTGTGTAAAGATACCAACTTAGACTTTTATTGCTCTTAATTTTTAAACTCAGGGGTTGTACTTGTCTGTAGATAAATGAATCATCCTGGGACTTGTCACCACCAGTCACTCCCTGCCAACCACAGAGCATCTTCTTGCCTGAGCTATATTCACTGTGTTCAATTACTCACTTAGTCACAGTCACATGACACTTGGGAATCTGCTGTCCCCATCGTTTTCAAATTGGAATTATTTTTATTATTACTGTCCTTATGTAGGTAATGCTCAATTTTAAAAGTTTTAATAAATTCAAAGGTGTAACATAAACACATAATTTCCCTTTCTTCAAGATATACTGACTTCTTATCTCCATGTACATACCTTTTTGACCCATGAGAAAACATTATGTATGTTTACAGTTTAATGAAAATATCATGTATACTATTATGAAATTTTTTTATGCATTTTACTATTTACACTACCATCATCTCTTATGAGAATTTAGTTATAATATCCTTTGCTTTCTGTCTCATCCATGGTTTTCCTTCAAATCCGTACTATATACTGCAGCCAAAGTGATCCCTCTGAAACTTGGATATGATCATCCCATTCTTCTGCTTTATATCATTCTGAGGCTCCCCACAGCTGTTGCAGTACAGTGCAAACTCTTTAATTTGGCCTGCCAGCCCCTGTGTGCTCTGGCACTAACCCACTCTGCAGTTCCTCTGCTCCACATTTTCCTCTGCATTTCTACAATCCAGCCATACTGATTTTTTTTGGTTCCCCAGCTGTCCCATACTAATTCTCATTTCTTCCCTTAGAGCAGGTTGTTCTTGCTGCCTAGACACCTTTGACATCCTCTGTCATACCATTCAAATCATTTGAGATGTCACCTGTTCAGTAAAGGCTTCTTTGAAATAGGTATTCCCCCAACTGCGCTCATAACATCCTGCTTCTCGTTTATCTTAGCACAAATTGGTCTATGTTGCAATGCCTTGTTGGTCTTTCTGTTCCCCCAACTATGCTATAATAATCCTGAGGCCAATGACAATTGTCTACATGCATAACTGAACAACAGAAACATAAGGGACACTAAGAAAATAATAGACAAATCTTATCTACTTTATTCATTTTGGTGAATTCATTATATTACATTGTTTGATATGCCATAATATATTTAACTCATTCTCTATTGTCATAAAAATTTGAAAGTTACAATACAATTGCATTCTTTCAGGTAATATAAGTAATGTAATACTGATGTCTACTGAAAACACCACATGAGAGTAGAGTAGGCAAACTATTTTGAAGGTTGATAATGGCAGTCTGAAGGCTGTATTTTCCCAGCAGTCAGCAAGTCCTAGACATCAGACAATAGGATTAAACTTGGAAGGACTGGGAAGCACAAGAGTCATATTTCAATGCATATCCCTAAAACAGAATGTTCTTGATTATATTCCAAAGCCACCCAAGTATTTTACAGGGATCATCTATACTAGATCATCCAAGACTCTCACCCTATATATAGGCTTTTGTAATTGGGAGTTGATAGTATGGGAACTGGAACATAAGTTCAAAATTTTAAAGAGCTAATACTTAGGTTAATGGGTCAAGTCTTTAGAGCACCTCAGTGATACAAAGATGCTCACTGCTGTCCATCAGCATTGTAGCCATTAATTTTACAAGAACACTGTTAATATTAATAAATAAGCAAACTGTGGTAGGAGGTAGCAGTAGTTACGTTGTTAATAATTTTATTTAGAAGTATTACCTAACTTTATGATACAGTGACTTAAGCAGAAGTAGGTATTGTTGCCACTAGTCTCTTATTAATAAGTACTGAGAGTGCACAACAAGAATAAAAGATGTTATAGTATGTATCTTTATGCTATTGTAACATATTTGGCCATGATTATGAGTGTTTATAAAACATTTAAGAATTGTTCCATGTCTACTTACATTAATGAGAACACCTGTTAGCTTTAGTGCTGTACAGACTTATTTGCATTAGATTCAGGTTTTCACATACTGTATCTCACTTTTTGAAACAATTAGATGCTTATAGAGAAATACAGCTAAGTGAAAAACAGCAGCTTGAATGCCTTCCGGCTCAAGACAATTCAACTCCAGGTTTCAGTGAAAAACAAAAATCTGCTCAATTACAATACTGCCACTTAGAAGTGAATGTAGGTGTATTTCATAATTTCACATTCAGAGAACAGAAGATACATATGAAAATCTGTGCTTTAATCTTCAAGTTAAATTATAGCCAAATGAGGCAGTTTCCAGACAAGGATGCCAACAAATAAGGAATGGCAATGCCGCCACAACATAGGTTCTCTGTGATCTTGGGGGCTTGCTACCCAAAGTTGGTCTCTTTATTGATTTCCAGAAGTTGGATGACTTCAGCCAGTCTTCTGACTAAGTGAGGAAATCTGCAGATGCTTGCCCACCTTGTGTCGTTTCCAACACTTTGCCAAAGAGACCTTTCTATGTGATGACAGAGCTGAAAGGATCAAAGCAGCTGAGGACTCTCTCTGAGTCCGTCATTTTTGGGCTACGGTTTGCAGCATAGCCAGAGCATACCAACCTAGGAAATGCACCACAGTTCCCTTACAGAAGCCCAGACCCCTTTGACATCCTCTCTCATATCATTCAAATCATTTGAGATGTCACCTTTTCAGTAAAGGCTTCTTTGAGTCTGTCTTATTCATTACTCACAACTTCTGTAGGTATCACTCTATTGACACATCTGTTTGCTACTTCTCTTAGGATGCTAAAACTTCGAGAATTTAAATATTTTCAGTTATTGAAAAAGGGAACACTTGAGCAAATCTATGGATTCACAGCCTCTATTATCATCATTATACTTACAAGGTGCAATATTTACATAAAAATAACTCAGGTGGTGATATAGTCTAAAGATAAATGAGTGTGATCAGAAGAAGTAGGATTTATAACTATTTTCTCAGACATAAACAGTGCATCTCTGTACTATACTAGTAAACACAGATTAGCCCAGGCACACATGAACTATTCCCGCATGATTCCTGATACTCTGTCCTGGGAAATAACAGAACTGGGAATGACCCTTGCAGAGTGTGTGACTCACAAGAAGAATGTTATCTATTTCATTCTCTGCTCTCAAGTTATATAATTTGGGCAGAGGAACAAATATTAGGTAGCGATTTGGAAATTAACCAGTGAATTCTTTTTTATAGAATCCAAACTGCATAATTCAAGAAGTAAATGTAATACTACAAAGCTTACTTCTGGTGTCTCATAATTTTGAAATTGTGTTTAACCAAGAGCTTGACAATCTAGATTTTGCTCTCCATGAAAGAGCATGATCATTCATTAGGAATGATAGACTAGCTATCTACGTAATTAGGATGTTCATGAATGAGTAGTAATGTTTCTTTTTCCAAGAATGATAGGCTTAAATAAATTGAGAGTGTTGAAAATTTTCTTCTGAGTATGTGGAAAGATTGTAATTCTGCTGTTTGGAGAAAATTCCTGTTTACTCAAAAGGGTTATCTTTAAACCAAACATGAAAAAGCATCTGACATTTCTAAAACTACAGTTAGTGGTTTACAATAGCTATAGTATGTATGTACATATAATATGTTCATATATTATATATATCACTATATATGATATATATCAGTATATCACATATAGTGCTATATATCATGATGTAGTGATATATATCATATATGTACATATGTACTATAAAGTTATATATAATACATAACATAGTACATATGTATATATAATATGTTCTATTTCTATATATATAGAAAGAGAACACAACAGAAAAAGAGAGAATTCAATGGTATTTTTTTAAAAATAAACCACCTGTGGCTCTATAATAGACAATGACATCTGTCATTATGTAGGCCACCCACCTAATAAGGAGACATCTGGAATGACACATCACTCCATGCCAAATGTGTGCAAAAATACCTTAACACTCCTTACTCCCCAAGCAAAATGACATTTGTACTGAAATATTACCACTTAAAGATGCTAGACTTTAAAAAAAACATATTGGTAGCACTATCAGTAGGATGACTATATAATTTAGTTTTGAAACTATGATAATTCTGAAGACAAAAGGCACTGTTAATAATCACACCAGAACAATAGGTATAAAATAGGACGAGGCCTATTTTGTGTCTCTGGGACATATGGATCATCAGCCAACATACACAACATTGGGAGTCATTTAATAACCATTTAGGTGCCTAGTGAATACCTGCTACTGGTCCAATTCTAAGAACTGTGAGGTATACAAAAAAGTTAGCAGTGACCCTTCCTCTTAAGAAGCTTCTAATCTAGTGTGAAAAAAGACCAGCATGGGAAAACAATTAGAAACAACAATTACATAATGATTCAAGACAGGACACATAATGGTTTTTAATGAAAGAAACCAAACTTTCCTTGAGGGTATAATAGAGGACTCAGCGAAGAATGTTGGAGAAGGATCTTCAAAGGATGGATGAGATTTAGTAGAAGAAAAGGCAGGGTAAGAGGACAACACAGGTGAAAGGAAAAGCTTATACAAAGATTCTGAGGAAGGAAAGTATATAGCATCTCTAAAGGACATGAAGAAGCTGTTCCTGCACCCTCTTTGTGGAATCTTCTCCCTTCACTCATCCCTTAAATGGAGGTATTACCAAACATTTTCCTGTAAGACACAATTCTTCTCCCTTATAGACATACACACACTCCGGAATTATATTACCATTTCTCATATTTTATTTTATTTTATTTTTTTGTTTTGAGACGGAGTCTGGCTCTGTCGCCCAGGTTGGAGTGCAGTGGCCGGATCTCAGCTCACTGCAAGCTCCGCCTCCCAGGTTCACGCCATTCGCCTGCCTCAGCCTCCAGAGTAGCTGGGACTACAGGCGCCCGCCACCTCGCCTAGCTAGTTTTTTGTATTTTTTTTTTAGTAGAGACGAGGTTTCACCGTGTTAGCCAGGATGGTCTCGATCTCCTGACCTCGTGATCCACCCGTCTCGGCCTCCCAAAGTGCTGGGATTATGAGAGTTGCAAAAGTGAAGGATCCCTAATGTATATCTCTAGTTCAATTCAAAACAATATCATTTCTGATCTATTACAATTCGGACCAATGTGACTTCTGGTCTGACCTCCTTACTACCAGATGGTATAGTTACAATCTGTTCTTTACATCCTCTCATGAGTAAACTCCTAAGTTGACTGACATCAACTTTGTCCTTGGAGATCTTTGTAAGTCTAATTCTCACATTCACTAGGACCAGACCTGGGGGATAGGCCTAGTATTCTGTCTGTTTACAGAGCTTCACAAGTGATTTGAAAATTATACTGTATTGGAGTCTGCTGCTCTAGACCCTAGAAAGATGATCTACCTAAATCCGTATCTGTCACATGCCACTTGAAAGTCACTGAATGGATCCCTTCTATCCTCAGGACAAAACCTAAATTCTTTAATGTATGTTGCCAAACACTTCATAATTTATCTCTCTGTCTCTAACCTTTTCAATTCCTCTACTTATTAACTGTATAACTTTGAACAATTTAAAATTTTTGTGTTTCTATATTCTCACTTACAACCTGAGAAAAACACTAATACCTACACTTCATAGGACCATTATAAGGGCTATATAAAATACAATCCAGAAGAAGAACTTAATACCTGGCACATAATTAGCGCTTAAAAACCTTATGTTATTATTTGATTTGATTTACTGACTGATTCATTGATTGTCTCCTGGATTTTGCAAACTCCACCTCTTTATTCAGGAAACTACTCAGACATTGCCTATTCAGGAAAGTCCTTTATAATATCTAGAGGTAAAAAAAAAAAAAAAAAAAAAAAAAGAGGTATCCCTCCAGCAGTTTGTACTAACTTCATAATGGTGTGCATCTCACTATTGTACGCATCCAGTATCTTGACCTTTCCGCACACTAAGCTCCCTGACCACAAAACCACACATCCCTGCACTCAGCCAAGTACCTGGAGTAGCACCAGCTCTCAATAAAAGGGTATAGAATGAATGATAGCTCAATTGGCTTAGGTTAATACTAAAAGGTTTTGGTATCCACATAACGAAAGGCCTTGAAATGTAGAAAACAGATTTTATTTGGTATACTAGTAAGGAGGCAAGCAGTAATTAGTCACTAAGAACGTGTATTAGCAGAGCTATTCTACAGTGTCACAGTGGGGAAGACATCCTCTTAAAGCTGGCTCTATTTTGCAACTTCCATAACTGTCAACATGCCACTGCTTTCTAAGGTTGTACCAATGCATCTATCTGAAAAGATGATACACCATTTTGATAAGAAGAATGCCTCTTCCATGGGCCCCTGAGTTTTCTCCGGCTCTTTCTGGTTCCTGATCTTTTCCTCCTCTTTTAACAACTCAGCAGCTGCTTCTTTGCTTTCAATGTTAGATGCCCCACTTTTGAGATGTTTGGTATTTAAATTAAGACCTTTGCCACATCCCAAAGTGACTTGACGTGATCTCAGGCCCTGAGAGTTGAGAATGCACCCTGTCTTAGATATTCTATCTTTGCCAAAGCTCATTTCTGTTGCTGCATCTTCTTCTTGCTTCTGGCTTGTGGTTCGCTATTCTGGTGGTTTATCACATGTACCAGACCCTCTCGGCTGGTAGTGTCCTTTTGCCAGACCCCCTTTTAGGAACTGGGGCTCTGCGGAGCATCTCCCTGATCCTCACAGCACCTCACTGAGTTCTTTAAATTCACCTTCCATCTGCCTCACCCATCTGAATTGTTACACATGTAATCAAGAAATAATCCATACTTGCGTTCAAGGCACCATCGTTATAAGAATATCTGAAAATGAGTCATGTCAGTGTATTCAGCAATCATCCAATGGTCTTTAAAATATCCTTGTTATTTCTGGTTGGAACTCACACCCTAACAGCCTGGACTGAATTTTGTTATCTTACTTTTTGGGTTCTGTATTCTGTCCAGAAGACACACTTCCTTCCAATATTATCAGCTCAAACTTTTCCATAGTAGTTGTCCCAACTATAGTTTTTCGCCTGCTCCATCAAGATGGTTCTATTGCCATTAACTTGTTTTTTCGTGATCTCAAGAAATAATACCAATCCATGAATAAATGATATCTAAAGATCATCAATACAGTAAGTTGCTCCCTCAATTTCTCAGGCTTACTATCAACTATTGTGCCACTTATCATTCTCTAGTATCCTGGGGAGTAGGACTTTAAGGAGAACATTTTTCCATCATGAGAGCCAGTATTGGGTTTGTAATCTGCTACCCTTGAGGCTCACAGCATTGGATTCATATTTCACTGAGTTTCATCCACAACATTTTCTTTAAAAGTTTGTGGCTTAATTAGATGAGATTTATATGCAGCTTGTTAATTTACCTGAATGCAGATGGAGGAGGCACTAAGGGAAGAATGTATTCCAAATTTAAAGAAGCCACTGTCCTAGAGGTATAATCTGGTAAAGGCTTTCAAACACGTTTGTTCATGAAACATGGTAAGAAGTAATCATTGCCAATCAGTACCTCTCTTTCTTGCTCTCTCTCCCCGCTTTCTCTTTCTCTCAGATACACACACACACACACACACTCTCTCTCTCTTTCTGTCATCTAGGTATCTTTCTACACATCAATTCATTTATCTATTATTCAATGTATAATAATGAAAAACATACATATAGATACACCATGTGCATATATGTTCATATATATATATACACACATATATCATATAATTGAAACAAAAGTTTTATTAAATAATACCTCCCTTTACTTTATGTGATGTAATCTGATATTTTCTATCCTGGTTTTTTCTTTAATTTATTTCATTTAAAAATGCTGGTCCCAATTCACTAAGTTGATTCTGTGACCCACTAAAGGATCTTGAATGCAATTTGAAAAACTCTGGCCTAGGGAGTAATGAAGATGTGATCTTCATACCCTGTTCCTTGACACGCTCTCTTTCTCTCTTTTCCTCCCTCCTTCTCTCCCAGTCCCTTTGTCTCTCCTTCCCTTCCCCTTCTTTTCTCTTCCCACCCTGCACCCTCCCTACCTCCCTGTTTATAAGATGCTTCAAAATACCTTCATATATAATGTAACAGTTGGATATTTAAACCAAGAAAAACTTCCAGAATATTTGTCACATTTGTGACTATTAGGCCTGGGTGATCAATAACCATGTGTGGGTGATTCTGCACTAAGTCATTTCCTGCCATTTGAAAGTAGAATTAACATGTGGTTCTTTGGAATTTGGCTTAGACCCTAGGTTTTCTAAATATACCTTAAAGCAAGAGTTCCTTTATAAAAGAAGAAACAAAGATGGGGCAATGTGCTGTTTGGAATACATTTTAGATACCTCACCATGATCTGGAGAGGGAAAAACCAAAGAAGTTAAAAGCCTGGCAAACTATCAGAGACAGAGATGGCAGCTATTTGTTTTCAAGTCCCTTGTATTGAAACAATGAATGCACTCCACGTTGCATCCTGCAGCACCATGATACAAGGTCTGGGAGTAGTTACTAGCATGTGTCTGTGTGATGGGAGCGAAAGCTAAACATTTTAATAGTGTTATGGCCTCTCCTTCTCAAGTTCCCATTAATGCAAATATAGCACATGTGGTTTAAGTCCCAAGAGCCTTGTAGGACACAAATCACAGATGTGGAATAAACATTATCAGAGAATAAGACTCCGTGGTCTTCTTGCTATCAACACATGCCCTTATGCTCCCATGACATCAGGCAGATACCTGATAGGATATCTTAAGCAAAATCACAAAAAGTCAGGGTCATCAAAGGGCCCAGGATGGCAAGATTCGAAGCGGACTCCAAAGACTTCTTGGTAAATTATGGCAGAGGCTTCAGCTACATCAAGGCTTTCAGAGAACACTCACACTATGATAATTAAATATAGTAAAAATTACTCATCCTTCCTGCACCAAAATTACCAGAGACTTATGCTATGTGAGGAGTAGAGTGTTCTTGTAATGTAACCCAGATGATGTGATGGCACAAGGCCTGTAAAACAGAGCTGGTGTACTTCAGATGCACAATACAATTTCCCCAGCTATCTCAATTCTTCTGGGCTGCCTTCAAGACTACAATTCAAGGTGCTTGCTGCTCTAAGATTGCTCTCTTTTCTTTTTCCATCTTCTGTTCATCCCTTTCTTTCCCTATGTCATTCTTTCCCAAAATTTTCAGGCTCAAAAAAAAATGAGTAAATTGAGTCTCGTCCAACTAGCTCATTATCACTGCTGTATTCTAAAACTCACTACATTTGAGAAACTTGGGTAAACTCCTGTGTATTGGTGAACTGCATTTCCCCACACTGCCCATAATTGAGACTTCAGTATCCATATCCTGACCTGACCCTAAAACTTATATTGGCAGTACTGTCAATTGCCATGTAGTGTGATTCCAGGAGCCTTAAGAGCCTCTTAGGATGACAAACTAATTCCCTAAACCTGCTGTCTAAGGTCTGGAATTTTAATTAAGTTATTCCTTTAGATGAAGGTTTTAAAACAATTTAATGAAAGGATGGTATTTTTCTATACATTTTGTTCAGATACACTGGTATGTTAGCTTTTCTTAGGAAAATATATTAAAGCAAACTATTTCTGAATATAAATGCACACTTGAAGACTTTTAAAATATGCAAAATCAGAAATGTATAAAAATTAAAAACACTTCTCATCATAGTACTCAAAATATCCCTCTTAATATTTAATGTATTTTCCTTCAGACTCTTTAATATATATGTTTATATATGTGTGTGTGTGTGTGTGTGTGTATGGTCATATATAGGTCACACATATGTCAAATTAAATATACAATATGTATTTTTTTTAACATTATATCATGAAGGCTTTTCCATGGCATTATTCTTTGAAAGCATCTGTTTAATGGCTTCCTAACATTTTGTTAAAGATATTTACTATAATAAATTGAAGTGTCTTCCTATTTTTCCACAATTTAGTTGTTTCCACATTTTGTTATGATAAATAAACCCACGCGGCATAGGCATGACTTTTTGTTAAGATTTCTGATTTGTTTTTCTTAGAAGAGATTGTTAGAAATAGAATTACTAGGTCAAATAAATGAATTTTGAAAGACTGCTGAAATGCATTACTAATCATTTTCTAGAAAGTTTGTCCCAAGTTGTATTATCTCACCAAAATTGAAAGCATAAGCCCATTTCAATGCATATTTTCTTGGAAGCAACACAGTATTACATGCTTTGCAAATTGTATAAGAAAGCTCATGTTTTCTTAGGTTTGCATTTCTTTTATAATTAGGCATTTGTGTTTTTTCCTTATTATTTCTTACTAATGTGTTTAAAGTTTTAGTACTTTAAGTACTTTCAGTACACATTTTTAAGTTTTAGTATTTTTAAGATTATAAAGCAGTTTTAAGGAAGTTTATTAAACTTTGGTGTCAATTACCACATAAATTTTCCCCAATTTATTTTGAATGGCACTTTTAATGAAATTATTGTCATTTCTTGGTAGTCAAAAGAGCTTGATTCCAAGCCTGCTGTGAATACCACAATTCGCACATATTGAGTCCCACCATCGGCCCAAAGCAAACCTTCCATACAAGAAGTCAGCCCTCAATATCAGGGTTTCATATTCTGTGAATACTGCGCTTTCCCTCTGCACTCTTCGTTGCAGATGTGGAAACATTAGATACAGAGAGATCCCTTTATTTATTGGGGAAAAAAACCCTCTCATATTAATGGGCCCCTGCAATTCAAACCCACATTGTTCAAGGGTCAACTGCATTTATATATACATGTGTTATTTTTCATTTTTCCATTGTAAGCTTTAGGTATTTCTCCTTTGTAATTTTTCCAATTTATATTTTAAATCTTAGAAATCATTTGAAGGACTCTAAATCTTTTATGTGAAATTTAAATATTTATTCTCTTCCCCCAGAATATCCTATTGGGAATTTGATAAGATTGTATATTAATTCTGTATTAATTTGGGACAAAAAAAATTAAAACTAGTAAGACCTCTGCCTCAGAAAAGATAGTATGTCTCACTATTGCAAGGTTTTGTTTATATCTCTTAGTAAATTTTCACAGTTTTATTTGTATATTTACACTTAGCCTTAGATATTTGAAATGGAATTTTGATAGAGGCCTGGAGAAGAACTTGAGGACAACAGGTATCTCAGCAAAAGAGAAACTACAACTCCATGAGAGGAAAGGCTCAGCACAAGTAGATGGGGAGAATTTTTCTATCACATCCTTTACCATGGGGCTGTCCTGATGACTCCAACGAGGCCACCATCCCTTTCTCCTGTTCCTGTTGTCAGACCTGTAGCATGTGTTTATCACAGGACAGAGTCTCTGCAATTGACTCTAAGCTAACAGGTGCCACTAGGGTACTAATCCAAAGCCATGCAAATTTTCTGACAATTAAAAATAGTATTATTGTACCCAAAATATACTATTTCTATTGGTTTGAGTTTCTTGTTCTACAGATGATGGCAAGTAAACCCCTACCCCATCAGCAGTTGCAGAAACTTTCATCCAATTGTGGATCCAGGTTTTTACTTTTATCTAAAAATTGGTTTCTCAAGTTACTATCAACTCTTCATAAACAACCTTTTTAGTAGTCATGTAATATTACATCGTTTGGATATATCATATGGCATTCTCAATTTTGAGTATGGCTTAAATTTCTTTTATATCTTTATAATGTCTAACAAAATGAAAGCCTATAACTTTGAGCGCAAAAGCAGAACATAAAAGTAGCAGAATAGCAAGAGACAGTATCGCTCAAGTTGAAACATATGGGCTTGGCAGATACCACTTTGGTCACATCTGTGCCCGTCATTCACAAGCTCAGTCCTGCACAAGTCATTTCACTACCTGGTGCTTCTGTCTCACCTGTAGAGATTAAAGAGTAGCTACTGCATAAAAATGTGGCAATAATCAAACGTAATCCATGAAAATCCTGTGGCAAAGTACCTGGTAAAGAGTATCTAATTATCCATATTAAGTACACACAAGTAAAGAGCAAGGTGTATCTGTAACCACCCCTCTCATTTTCCCTCCCCCAAATGCTCTGCTCCTAGTGTGTTTTGTGAAAGAAGAGAAACACTTCAAATGAATGGCAGGAGAAAGAAGAAAGTATGTGTAGCCATTTACACCTATGCATAAGCATGTGTGGTATGCCTCCATAATCCACAGGTGTGATCATTAGGCACAAATAAATTACAAAATGCAATTAGAAAATGTGACAAGTAATGAGCATATTATTGTAGGCTGCAGCAATTAAATCCTGTGTAGAAGGGGATAAAGAGACCTGAACTGAAGACCCCCGAGACCCAGGTTGAATCTTTCCGCTTACTCAGGCACTACACTCTCCGATACCTCTTCGACCAACTTTTTCAAAGAAGCTGTCACCACAATGGCAACTTCCAAGAAGCAAAAAAGGAAAGAAGCACCTTAACCACAGAGACTTCGCAGAATCTCTATTAGAGTGAAAATGCCTCCCAGAATCCCTGAAAAGGGAATTGGTAGTCCTGACCCCTGTCCCAAGAGGGGTTAGAGGTGAGACAGTATGCTGAGAGAAATCTGTTGCCTGATCCTAAGCTTCTGGTGAAGTGGTGGTGGTGGGGAGCGGGGTATGGGGTGGAGGAAGTGGCAGGCAGGGAAGCAAGGACAGAGGCAGGGTCTATACCTAGGACTAAGACAGTCTGTAAATGGCTTGTGTTACTGTGTTTGTGTTACTGTGCCTGTGAGAACAATTACAGATGCACTAAAAAAGCTCCAACCTGAGGTCAGAACCAGGAGAGACTGGAGAAAGAAGGGACCTCAGAGTTAAAACAAAAGAAAGGGCTTAGCAACTTTGGCAGTGGGAGCAGCTTGATACCAGCTAGAAAACAAACCATAGCAAATTCACAACAATAACAAAATCCAGGCAACTGATTTGTAGTCTTTTATCCCTTACCACCTTCCCACCCTTTCCCCTTGAATCCCCAAAGTCCATTGTGTCATTCTTATGTCTTTGCATCCTCATAGTTTAGCTCCAACTTATGAGTGAGAACACACAATGTCTAGTTTTCCATTCCTGAGTTACCTCACTTGGAATAATAGTCTCCAGTCTCAACCAGGTTGCTACGAATGCCATTAATTCATTCCTTTTTATGGCTTAGTAGTATTTCACTGTATATATACACACATATATATATACACCAAAGTTTCTTATATCCACCTATTAATTAATGGGCATTTGGGTTGGTTCTACATTTTTGCAGTTACAAATTGTGCTGCTATAAGTTTGCCTTTCACTTAGACATCATCTTAAATAAGAATGCCTTTCACTAGCATTCTTTTAAAACAGAACATGATTAATATTTTTACTTTTTAATATTTATCAATATGATGGGTGAGAATGGTGTCCCAATTTAGGCTGCAATTCCCTGACTCTTAGTAAAGTTAATCATTTTTTTCTATAAGCTTATTGAAAAATTTAATTATTTGTCTTTAAATATTTTTAGTTATCTATTGGCATATTTCTTATGCATTTCAAGGTGCTGTCTTATATTTTCCCTCCTTGCAAATATATTTTTTATCTTCCAATCCTTTATGTTCCTTGTAGTATCTTTAGTCACAAAGAGGTTTTAAATTTTATGATTTTAAAATTTGTTTACGTAAGTCATTTTTTTCCTGTGATAATCTATTTCTGTTGTGGCCCACTATTCTCTAAAATCAGGTGTTAATTTTTATCAATTTTGTCCTAAACAATGAATGAGATGATCACTTGATTTTTCTTCTTTATTGTGTCTTAGGATACACCGAAACAAATTTCATCCTGTTAGAGATACTTGCACTCTGAATGTAAGTATTTCACTTGGTCAACAAGATTTGATTGCTAATATTGTATTTTGAAATCCTACCATCATCATGATCAGCCTGCAGTTAGTTTCTTTTTGGGGGCTATCCTTGATTTTGTTTTCTGGTTATTCCAGTCTCATAAATAAATTGGGATGTTTTCCATATTTCTTTTTCTTGAGACAGAGTCTTGCTCTGTTGCGTGGGCTGGAGTGCTGTGGCATGATCTTGGCTCACTGCAACCTCTTCCTCCCAGGTTCAAGCGATTCTGTCTCAGCCTCTCAAGTAACTGGGATTATAGGCATGCACCATCACTCTCGGCTAATTTTTGTATTTTTAGTAGAGACAGAGTTTTACCATGTTAGCCAAACTGGTCTCGAACTCCTGACCTCAAGTGATCCATCTGCCTTGACCACCCTAAGTGCTGGGATTATAGACGTTAGCCACCATGCCCGGCCTGTTTTCCATATTTCTATGTGTAAGACCTTATGTAACATGGAGAGTGGTCTTTGAAGGTTTGGTGATATGCATCTATAAAAAATGTTCCTGATGCTCTTTCAGGTATAGATCTTTTATTATTTTTAAAATTTTTTTCTATTGAGAAAATTTCAATTTGTTAAGTTAATTTTCTAGGCTTAAATTTTCCTAAAATTTCACATTATCTATGTTTTCTGAGTTATTAATCAAGTTTTATGCAAATATTTTTTGTAAAACATTTCTTACTTGTAGCCATTTTCTTATCCCCAATATAATTTCTTTTCTCTCTTTTTGGCTATAATTGTCAAATATTTTCAATGTGACCATTGTTTCTTTTTTAAGGGACCAGCTTTTCAGTTTTATTGATCAAATCTGCTTCATTTGTAGTTTACTGCCTCATCATTTCGTTTTTGGCTTTTATCTTTATCAAATTTTTAGTACATTTTCTTTGGGATTATTTTGATTTTTATACTTTTAAATCTTAATTTAATTACATATATATGTATACATATATATATTATTCCTAAATATATGCAATAAGGTGATTAATAGTCCACTAAAAATATTTTGTATTCTATCATTTTTTTCCATTAAGCAAAACGTTTCAGGCAATGGCTGACTAGCTTCAGATTAACTTTCTGCCAGAGAGAAAGAACGTGCGCGCGCGCCACACACACACACACACACACACACACACACACACACAGCCCTACCTACCTTCCATCTAGGGCACTGAAGAGTTAACAACACATAGAAAACATGTGAGCCAAGATTTTGAAGAGAATGGAATCCTGGACAGATGAGCTCACAGTTTGGTCTTGCGCTTTTCCTGAGGCATTCTGCATTCAAAAGCTGTGAGTACGCTGGTTGAAGTGGCTCACGCCTGTAATCCCAACATTTTGGGAGATCAAGGTTGGAGGATCACTTGAGCCCAGGAGTTCAGAATCAGCCTGGACAACATAGTAAGACCCCATCTTTACAAAACATAAAAAATAAATTAGCTGGTTGTGGTGGCTTGCACCTGTAGTCCAACCTATTCATGAGGTTGAGGTGGGAGGATCACTTGAGTCAAAGAGTTCACAAGGTTACGGTGAGCTATTATTACACGATGGCACTCCAGAGCCTGGGTGACAGAGTGAGACCCTGTCTGAATCAGTCAATCAATAAAAATTAATTAAAAGTTATAGGTGATAGGCTGAGAAGCTTATCAGAGTTGATGGCAGTCTCACAGGACTTGAGAAACAAAATTGTAGTTTATATTCTACCAAGGTCGAGGGGCCTTGAGGCATTCATTTGGGATCTTGAAGGACTATGCCTTAAACAGAAGAGCAAACCAGAAATATACCATCCCTCACAAAGACAGAAACCCAGTAATGAATAAACATAATCTCTACTTGGATTAAGATGATCTGCTCCTAACCTGAAGGGCCTGCCAAAAATGAAAAAGAAACACATTCTTTCTGGAATAAAATGTCATCCTCTAGATTCTTAAATTATCTCTACACTTCTTAATATGCAATATCTTGCACTTGATTTAAACATATTTTTAATAAACAGTTGATAACAAATAGAAAATTTGATGGAATTGGACCCACAATAAATCTAGATAATACAGGTATAGATACAATACAATATTTTCAAAATATAAATAAGATGAAAAGTTTTGACAGATAGTTGGAAACTATCAATAAAATAAAAATGAATTTTGGACCTGAAAATAGTTGAAATTACGACAGATTTCACAGTAGATTAAACATAGAAAAATAAACTGAATAGGTCAGAATAAAACAGTCATACCTGGAGCACAGAGAAACAAAAGAATGGAAAATTCTGAAAAGAGCAGAAGATAAAAGAAAAGGTTTGAGAGATATATAACTGGGGTCTCAGGAAAAGAGGAGAGAGAGGAGAAGAAGCTGTATTTAAACCTAATGGCTGAGAACTTTTCGAACATGCTGAAACACATTAAGCCACAGATTAAAAAATCACTACAAACCTCAACCAGGATAAATTTTAAAAAAATCCATCCTTGCTATACTGTAAGTTAATAACTGAAAACTAAAGACAAAGAAATTCTTAGAAGCACCCCCTAAAAAGGTGATTTTAATTTAAAGAAACAATAAATTACCAATTAATACTACAATTAAAAGTAATTTTCAAAAGAAACCTGTGGAAAGATAGCACTCATCCTCAATAACAATTTGAGGTTGATTCTGATCAATATTTTACTTTGATAGCTGGAATTTTTATTAAAAGCTACCAAATAGTGATACAATTCAAATGTCACCATTATATATCAATACATTTACAAGAAATCATGTATTTGAAAAGTCCAACCAGATATTTTCAAAGACGCTTCCGTTCGTACTATTATATTTAATCCACTTCTGTTTTGTTCTTAATCACCCTTGTTTCTACTACTCTAGACCAATATAGGGACCGCCTCTTACAAACACAACATAGAGCTTCCAAACTGTTCCACCTGCCTCCGTTACTAACCCTCTACACTCAATTTCATTACCAAGCTGACAGAGCAATCATTAAAAGGCATTAAAAGAATCATGTCACTTCTCTGGCCCAAACACCCTCCTGGTTCAAATTGAAACACTCAATTACAGTTTACAGGTTGATGTGACCTGAACATTTGCCTATCATATTGACCCCTCTCCTCTCAAACCTCAGCCTCTTGCTCTGAGCCTCTGAGCAAGACTTAAGCTTTTGGACTTCTGGTTTCCTCTTTCAGGAATCTCCTTTATTCAACCTAGTCCCTCTCTTCCTGATTTATCTTCAGTGTCACTGCCTCTGGGAGGTATAAAAGGTAAGAGAGTGTATACTTTCTCTCTACTTGCTATTGGTTTCTCGATTTTTCTCATAATAGATTTTTAATTCACATGTATTTTTGCTTATTTGATTATTGACTTTTTCCACTAACATGTAGACTTCATGAATCCAGGTATTTTTCCTGACTTACTTACCAATGAATCTCCAGTTCTTAAAACAGTAGTATGTCAATACTTATTTATTGAATGAATCAATCAATTTATTCAAAAGTTATAATAACTGAGTGCCACGCATTCTGTTTTTGTACACACACAAAAAGATGAACACATAGGGTCCTTATATTCAATAAAGCTATAGAATAATAAGAAAACACACAAATCACTAGGAATCAATATGATAACTATAATAGAGAAGTTAAGACAAGCAAAGTCCATGTCACAATGATGTAAAGTTTGTTTGTTTTGATAGAAAAGTAATTGATTAATGTACACATCTCCAAACAGCAGGTTAATGATTACTTTAAATGCTTGTATTTAGACAATAATTTTCTGTTAAATTTATTAAATACAGAACTAAAGGCCATGCTTCCTAAAATATGAATCCTGCCATGGTCTTTAAAATATATAGTTTTATAAGTATTTTAATTAATGTAGCCTTTCCTACTATATTTTCTTTTTTCTTTTGTTTTTTGAGACAGTCTTACTCTGTCACCCAGGCTGGAGTGCAGTGTCATGATCTTGGCTCACTGCAGCCTCCACTTCTGAGGTTTAAGTGATTCTCCTGCCTCAGCCTCCCGAGTAGCTGGGATCACAGATGCCTGCCACCAGCCCTGCTAATCCAGCCCTGCTAATTTTTATATTTTTAATAGAGACGGGGTTTCTCTACGTTGGTTAGGCTGGTTCATGAACTCCTGACCTCAGGTGATCCGCCCGCCTCGGCCTCCCAAAGTGCTGAGATTACAGGCGTGAGCCATCACGCCTGGCCTCCTACTACATTTTCATTTTTTTAATTATTATTCTGATTGAAGCTATCATAATCATATAAATCCCTATCATCAATAAAACCTAACTATTACTTTTCAAAAAAAAATCCTTACCTCCTCTAGATTTTACTCAAATATCACCTTTCTGAGACCTTCTCTGGCCACCCTATTTAAATTTCCAGTCCCTGCTCTCTATTTTAATTTTCTTGTTGTCATAGCAACACCTAATACCCTATATATTTTATTTTTCTGCCCATTTCCAGTCTCATCAAATTAGAATATAAACTCCATGGGAGTGGAATTCTTTTCTGTTTGTTAACTGCTATTTCCCAGAACATATCTTAATGCCTGGCACAAATGTATACCACTCTATGACACAAAGTAGTTGCTCAACTAAATATTTGCAGAATGAATGTTCACACATTTTCACGTGCTTTCTTTCCCTCCAGGATGGATTATAGGTATTCTATCTCAAATATGAGAAAATGCTGACATAAAAGTGGGCATATAGTAGTAGACAATCACATAGACTGGTGTCAGTTAGTAAGTACATTAAGCATATTTTTTACATTCATCTGAAAGATGAATTTGTTACTATGCACATGTGTCCACATCAGTAGTTGATGAAAAATCACATGAATCTTCATGTGATGTGATGATGACATCTTATTTGTCATCAAAACAAATAACAGATGTTCACATTACAAGGAATATACCATTTTATAATAGAATTCCCCATTACTTTCAATATGTTGGTATAACAAAATTTAGTTAAAATTCGATTCTATTTTAATTTATTTACATAGTACTCTTCAAAATGATGTGTACCAATACTGGTTTCAGAAAGATGTTTGGTTCAATTTAAAAGATCAGCATCTCAGTTTATTTATTTTTTCTATATTCAAAAAACTGTAAAAGTGAAACAAAATATATTTTTGTTTTATAATAGGGGAAGAAAGGGTGCTCCTATAACCTCCAAAGTACAGTCACACATCACTTAACAACAGGGATACATTCTGAGAAATGCACCATTAGGCAATTTTGTCATTGTGGGAATGTCATAGAATGTACACTTACACAAACCTAGATGGTATAGCCTACCACACACTTAGGCTACATGATATAGCCTATTGCTTGTAGGCTACAAACTAGTCCAGTATATTACTGTACTGAACACTGCAGGCAACTGTAGTATAATGGTAAGTATTTGTGTATCTCAATATATTTAAGCATAGAAATGGTATGGTAAAAATACTGTATTATATTCCTATGGAACTGCCACCATATATATGAGCTGTCATCAAACAAAACATTGTTACGCAGTGCATGACTGTATTATTCTTTGTAATGGGGGGTATATAGGTGAATAATAACAATTTTTTCAGAGAGCTTATACTATGATATAGGAATGATCTTAAATCATGTAACATTAACATGAAGCTAAATAAGTTTGATTAAATAAGTGGTTAAGCCCAGTTAAAGGACCACTGGAGATATTCCCTGGTGGAATTAACACTTCTAATATGACTGTGTCTCCACTTCTGTTTCTGACATAAATTAATAAGATTCTATTTGGTTTTTAAAAAAAGATTCTCTCATTAGTGTCCCATCAAAAATAGCACCATTTGCCTCATTAATTTTAATGAGGTTGTTGTGTTGTTGTTGTTTTCTATTGGTAGGTGTGGGTGTATGATATATGTGCCAATGTGTTAGACTTGTATCTTGAAAGAACATACTTTACATAGGCTAGCTTTTCTCTGAAGCTGTAATAAAATTGCTTAACATGGTGGCACCTGGTTAGGTAGCCAGGTAATATATTTTCAATTTATTCTGAAAAAAATAAAAAGTGTCAGATATCATTGCTTTCTATGTCAAACACTCATAATTAAACAATGTCATTGTCAGAATATTTTATAGTTTATAATGCTTGTAAGATATACCCTTCAATACAAGTTTTAAAGGAAGAGAACGTATCTTCTTTTATCTATAGTCCCAAATGAACAAAAAATATTGAAATAACAAAGGGAATTACTTTAAGCTATCATTCTTCCTTCCCAAACCACAGAAAATTTTATTAGCTGAATGGTTAAAATATTAATTCAATTATACTGAAGTTTGATATTTTCTAATTTATGAAAATTAAAAAATGAGTGTTTTAGACATGTATAAATTCTAATCAAATGTTTCAAATATCATCTGCATTTAAAGAAGACATTTTACTTTTTTGCAATTATCTACATAATAGAAGTACTTGAACACATACACAATATGGATGTAAGAGCTTAAGTAATGTCTGTGGAGTTTTTAATCTGCTTGAAATTATCTTTGGCAAAAATGATATGAGAACTATTAGCATAATGAGTAGAGGAGTTCTAAGAAAGTAAATGTTGAGAAATTCTTAATCTAATCTCGACTTTTAGATGTGAAATCATTTGTAATATTTCATTACATGTTCTCAAAGACAGTAGTAGGCTTAGATATGTGCAGCCTAAAGCTCGAAGAGATCTTAATAGTGTGGTCCAGAGTTTTGATAAGGAAGGAAAAGAAGCAGAAGTCCAGATATAGAAAAGTGCACAAATGTAGTATGTAGATTAAGAATATGAAAAGAGAGAAGAAAAGGAAGAGGAGGAGGAAGAAGGGAGGAAGGGAGAGACGGAGAGAGGCTGTCCAAAGAAAAAATTCACAACTTTCGTCAGATTAAATAGTTTGAATTTGAAATCAACCCTTTCTATACTAAGATTAATGAACAGAGAGCATTCTGTGTGGGGCTCAGGCACAGACACTGCAGCTCTTGCTTTTACTTCCTCAGAAAAGAGAGGAAAAAAGATTATCTATCTATCTATCTATCTATCTATCTATCTATCTATCTATCTATCTATCTATCTATCTATCTAATCTACCTACCTATCTATCCAAAAGAGAATTCAGACTTTAAAAACCCACACCAGAAGAAAAAGTATTCCAGAAAACAGGAGAAAATGTCACACACAATTTTTTCTAGGAAAACTTGGACCTATTGAAACAAATACACAAGAACAAATGCAAATGGTAAAATAAAAGATAGTTTGGCAAAAATATAAAACGAGTATACTCAGAGTTCAAAAGAATTGAGTATTACAAGAAAAATTATCCCAAAAATTAAAACATATTAAAAAAGCAAGAAATAGAATAGGTACAATGACAAGGTAAGGTAAAATACATAAAATAATAAAAAAAAAGAAATCAAAGATTTTGAAGAGAATATTGGATTTAATCAAAATGTAGAGTGAACACAAACATTAGTCCTACTCTCCTGTCATGTTTCCATCAAAGCAACAAAAAACATGAAGTATCCACATGAAGAATACCCCAGGATGTTTTTGGTTCATTGTTGTTGCTGTTGTTTTCAGTTCCACTGAGGGGAGAAAAAGCATGCTCAGAAATCTTGATTCATTCAGTCAATGATATTTCTAAACCACTACATAGATGAAAATATATCCCCCAAAGTCATTACATTTTCAAAAGGTAGAAAATAGGAAAGGAAATGATGACTACTTATGGTTTAAAAATTAGCATAAAATAAAATCACAGAAATATTAAACACTTCTTCTTAAAAAATATGAATGGGTTATATTTTCCCATTAATGAATAGAGCTTATGAGGCTGAGTTAGGAGAGAGAGATATCTATCAATACACTATTCACGAGAGATAAAACTAAGAAAACAATGAAGCTTAAAATGAAGGATGCAAACATATACTCATGAAATATTATAAAAATGTAAAATAAACTTTCAATATTCAGAAAACAAAAGATGTAATAGGGACAAGCATTAATAAATGGCAGCCCAAATATTTCTATTTTTCACCAGATTTTTTTCCCTCCATGTAGGAACTCAGCTAGACTGTATTTCCAAGCCTCCCTTGTAGTTATATGTGCTTAACAGAATGCAGACAGTAAATCCACCACTTCCAGACCTGGTCCTTTGATATTCTCCTGTATAACTTTCATCCCCTTTCCTTTTCCATTAGCTGAGTGGAGAGGACTCTGAGAAACTAATAGAGGATGGAACCATAAGATCGGAGAAACCAGAGTCCCTAAATGATCATGGTGTTCATTGCCTTGCAGAGAACACTCAATGAACTGTGATATGATCAAGAAATAAACTTTGTGCTAAGACACTCAGAATATGAAATTCATGTATTATGATGCCTAGTGCTACCCTAGAAGTAGTCTGTCTTGGTAAAATGCATTTTATGTGAGAAAATAAAATAATGCCTGATTAAATAAAGTATATAAAGCAAAAATGGTAAGAAATACAAGGATAAATTTGAAAATCCATAATATATTGACAAATAAATGGATAAACTGACAAACTTAAATTGACAGACTGACCAAGTAGGAACATGGGGATTTAAAGAACACAATGATGTGAACACAATTGTCTACACATATCATAAAGAAGACTATTTGAAATATTTAAAAATATTAACTGTAGCTTAAGCCACAAAGACAGTATCAATGATCCACCAAAGCCACACCTCTTAACTACAATGTCCTACAATTAGAAATTAAAAGCAAATAGTAAAGCTGAAAAGAATCCATTCTCTTGGAAGTAATAACATATAAAAAAACACTCTTCTAAATAATATTTTGGTAAAAAAGACATTAAAACTAGAATTACAAACTTAAAATTGAACAACATTAGCTTACAAAATATGGGCACATGGTGAAAATAATAGGCTCAAAATACAAACTAATAAAAAATTATTAACTGAGGTATATCCATTTATGAAAGCCAATAGATATGAGAAAACAACAAAATACATGTAAGATGCTCATCATTGGTACAATTGAAAAAGAAAATTGAAATAAAATAAAACAGAAAAATATTCAAAGATCTGATGGATGAAAACGCCCCTGAAATAGAGAAAAACCTGAATTTACAAGTAGATAAGATGTAAGTGTTCCAGGAAAAATTGCCACAGAATTAAAATCCTAAATATGATCTTGCAGCATTACCAGACTTTATGGACAAAGAAAAAAGTCTTATGGACCTCAAGGCAGAAATATGAAGTCACTTATTAGAGCAAAAACAGACTGGCTTCAAACTTCTTCATGTCAATATTCTTATGCAAGAAACGATGGAGAAAGTCTAGGGTCCTGGGAGAAATTAAGCATTACCCAAGCACTTTGTAGGTAGTCAAGTGTATGTTCACACACAAAGGCACCCAAAAAGATTGCCTTGGACAATGTGAGTCTCCTAATACATTTGATTCCAACCAATCAGTAATCAAAATGGTTAAAAAAATCTTCAAGTGAGAAAGTTGTTATATAAAATGAGGGACACTCCTTAAGCTAAAACTCACTGAGAATTAGAGTGACAAAATAAAATATAAAGTCAACTTGACAAAATAAAAATATAACTAACAAATCTATATATAGTTTATGACAATGTGAAAAGAGGAGTACAAATTTTTTATATTTTATAAAGGAAGTACATTTTGCTGAAGTGGATGAAGCAAGTATTAAAATTTACAAGGATAACTGTAAGCATAATGAATTCTCATAAGAGGGGAAATAAAAAAAATCAAAAACACAAAATGATATGCAAAATTTGATTAAGGCCACAATACAAAACAAAGCAAAAGCAAAAAAACAAAAAACATGCTGCTTATAAGCATTTATTTATTTGTTTTGCTATAGGAAGGTATACACTATAACATCAAACTTACTTAAATGTACTTCATAAACACTTTCTCTTATCACACATTAAATTGGTATAGAATTTGATAAAATGATTTATTTGCATTACAAATTATTTACCAAGGGTTAACTCTGTCATTCAAAAATTCATCTTGATTTTTCACAAATTATTTTCATAGTTTGGAATCATTGCAAAGAGAAAAAAATCTAACCTACAGATTGTTTTCATGTAGAAGTTGTAAATTTTGATAATATAGGTTTCATCTCAGGCAGCCTCTGAGAAACTTCATACTGTGTATGCTCATATAATCTGTCTCTAGTTTAATGTGTAAGTTCTCACCACTACCTAAGTAATAATTTTCATTAATTTTAAGAGCATGACCACGAGTCCCCTTTACTTTTTCTTGTTTTATAAACTCAATTCAATTCACCAATTTTCCTTAATGCTGTTGCCTAATGAGGCACTCATCTTCCTTTGGTTGCTCTATGCCAGAGCTTCTCAGAACCATCCCTAGAGCTTATGCCAGGCACCTGGTAGGAATTCATAAGTGTTTGCTGATGAATGACTAAATCAAACATGACTTCATAGTTTACATCTTACTTAAGCTGAACAAAGACTGTTTAAATCAAATATTAATCAACTAATACAAACCTAAAGGAAACCCACACATGCAGTATCAGATATTTATTTTAAATTAGAAGTACACCATGCTTTAGGTGATAAACATGCTCCTGAAAAAATATAAATTTTTCTATTAAATGATACATACATTTTCAGTCTATAATTTGATCCCATCTGTTTCTGTCAATTTATTCATTTATATTCTATACATATCTTAGGGTCTCTATCAAATTTTACTTCTTCAATACAAATTTCTTCCATAAAATGTTTAGCCTTCCAGTTTTCCATAATTCTATCATTGCTTTTACCAATTCTTGTTCTTGAACTCTATCATTCTTGTTTTCTCCATCTCCTTTGCCTGCAGTATTATGATCATTTATGTTTCCCTTGTCCTTCAATGTTCAGAATCATCCGTATATTCTACCCCCTATTTACTGATGCCAAGGTTTGCCACCATGTCATCTTGGGACTCCCGTCCTTTTAATAACTGAATATTTAATAACTTTAATAGCATAGCTACATCATGTTTTTCAACAACTCCAAAGTCAGCAGATATTAACATTATTGGGATTTTCCATTTAAACTGGAGAAATTGTGATCTACTCTCACTTGAATAAGTCTTGAGTAATGTGGCTCCCCTTCCTTTTATCAAAAAAGAAAAATTATATCCCGGTTCCAAGTATATGATCCTTATTGTGCAGCTCCTGATGAGTCTTGCAGGGATAGTTGTCACTGATGAAAATTTAAGTGCTGTTTATGTTAGCGTCATATCCTCATAACAGAAACTCAACAATCAAAGGGATTGAGTGACTTTATAGAACGATTATTTTACAAAATTTAAAGAATTGTATTTAAAGTTACACACACACAGAAAAATACACATATACACATGCACTTTTCCCTTGACATTTCCTGAAACTCCAGTCTTTTTCTGGTCTATTTTCATATCTCACTCATATGTTTCTTCCATTTCCGGGCATACCTTCTCCATCATTATGTATTATGTGATTTTTAAAAAAGAGTTTAAGAAATTGGTTGTGTTTTTGTTTTGGGTTGTATTCTGTGTCCCTAATTTGATCCCTGGTAACACATATATATTTTTGAAAATAGTAATTATTATGACTATTATGTGCTTCTTTGTAACCATCACAATACTTAATCTATCCCTGAGTTAATGAAAAATAAGTTAAATTGAGTTGACGGAGTTTGAAAATTAGAAGAAATATATTAAGTACCATGAAAGCGAAGCATGTGAACTGGAAGTGGTTCACAGTAAATAAATCCTCAGAGCTTTAAGGAAGACTGACGTTGGCAAGTGGAGTGTTGAAAGAAAATAGTATACCCGGGTCTCCAAATTAACACAAGACTAGAAATCAAACAGTCTTATTGGTTTCAAGGCTAAAAAGAAAAAAAAAATTTCATAATTTTGATGGAAAAATATGGTTTGAAAAGAATACAAACTATTTATTTTAGAATATATCATATTTCAGTTAACTAAATTTAAAATTAACTTATGGATTAATATTCCTTTGTTTCCACATAGCTATATTTATATAGCTTAGCATTTTACTAATTACTTTTTAAGGTTTTACTTGAATCCTTTTAAATCTTTGAGAAACTAGGTTTTAATATTTGAAATTAGGTTAACAAAACCAGATGACTTAAAAATATATTCTTTTATAAGGAAAATATAGGTTGTCCTCTAGAAATTTCCTTAGCCAGGTAGACAGCTAACAGACAGGTGAAAAAAAATTCTCATCGAAGTCCCAAAGTGACCTTCAATTAAGAAAAACAATCGACTGATGTTTCTGTATTAGATGCCAGGAATCTCTGTGCAGTGTTTCTGGGGTTTTTCCTTCAATCAGCCCAACATGAGGCTTTTTCTCAAGCTGTGATTTTGTAAATCTTTTTTTAGTACCTATTGGGACATCCTGTGAATTGTGGTCTCTTCATATCTGCATCATGGGGAAATGCACACAGAGCAGAAAGGATTGGACAATTTCACATCTCAAAATAGTTCCCACCCACCCCCCTTCCAATTTAGAAAATAAAATTAGCTGTGAGTTTTTATCCTGGGGAACCACATATTTTGGAAACATCAGAGTTTTCAAGTTCTCAAGCAGGGTAATTCTTTTGTTTTCTCTGTCACTAATAAGCCATTTCCTTTTGTGAACTCAAAAGAAGCTAAATCTTCCCTAGTACCTTTGCTGTTTTCTGTTTTTCCAACTTTAGTTTGATCTGTAATAAAACACCAGAATATCTGTGCCTCTCATTCTCTCTTTCAATCCTACATGGCCTGACTAAATAAGTCAGTTCTTTTGTTGGGGCTTAATAAACTTATCCTGCATTTTTTATATCATTGTAATAATATTATATGGCAGGCAAAAATATAATGATAAATGATAATTTGCCAAAAAGATTAAAAAAACACTGAGGTGTTACCTATCAAAAGTTCTCCTTCTGTCTGTGATGCAGCACAGATTGTGATCGTGACAGTAAATCTGGTGCTATTGTTAATGCCATGGCACTTGGGTTTTTGGCTTGCTTTAGTCCAATCTGTGACATGCTTGTGAATATCTTTCTTCTGTTCTGTCTGTATGGCATATGGATTTCTGGGATACAACGTCAGACCTATCCACATAACAAGTGTTCAGAGCACCTTATCATTTTAAAAAGCCAATTACTCAAAAAGACAAATGTGAAATGTTTCACATTTAATGATGAGCAAATCTGCAAAACAAATGCAATTTTGCTCGTTCTAAAAAGTTTAGTTTAACTGTAAATATTGCAATGGAGTCTTGCATGACACACACCACCGATAGGAAAAAGCTCATTTCATACATATTGTATATCATCACTGTCAATTACATCTGCACAGGATTTAAAACGAGGATGGTATAAGTAATTAGAAATAAAGCAAATAGAATATTCTAAACTACAAGGCTCTGAAATCACTGTAAAAATGTCACTGCTAACATTGAACACTCTAAAAAAATATTTTGAAAGTCTCACCCAAAAAACTGAAAACTGCATATGTCTACAGAGGTAAAGGTCACTCATGAAACACTCAACAACAAAAAATACCAATTCATTTTTTAGAAATATTTGTCAATATGTAAAGAATGTTTTGTACATAAGTTCTCAGTTACTGTTGAATCAGTGGCTGTATGTAATATTCCCACATGGAATGATGTCCTTTCAAATACTTTAAAACAAAGGTTTAGTGAAAGATTTTATGGGGACATCTTGAGTGCTGAGATTTTTATGCATTGGAAGTGCATCTAACAAAATACAATAACATTGGTTTTGCAACTAATATATTTAAATTTTTCTATCTATTTATGATAGAGATAATAGCTACTTTATAAATATTCATTTCTACCTCCATTCACCCTACCTCACCTAAACTAAACAAAGACAAAACGAAAAAGGAATAATCCTGCTCTTCAGCATATCCTATGTAGATTATGTAAATATTTGTTATATTTACATGTCCTTACTCTTTGCTTTGTCTACACATTCTTTAAATCTTCTTTTAAACTGTGAGCACTGGTAACAGAATATTATATGACATGAGAAATGGAATGCACCTGGCGCTGGTGATTTCAGAAGAAACTAATGTTGATATTTATAACATCATTTAGCAGGCGGAATGGTTTTACCAGGCTTGGAATATGGAGAGATGAAAAAGTTCACTCAGTTCTTGTACTCTCATTCTACACTGAAATGAACTCAAAAATCAGAAAGTCCCCAATCAGCTCTCGCAAAACATACATAGAAAAGTCTACTCAACTCCCCTATAGGGGGAGAGTTGAGACTAAACAATACCCTGCAATTTTCTCTACTATATGTCATCTTAATTACTTGTTATCCAGCATAAAATTTAAATAAGAGGGGCAGAACACCCTATCCGCACGTTAAAGGTAGACAGCATAGTTAACTGTATTTCCTAAAGGTAATTACTGAAAACAAAGGCCTCCCTTAGTATTTACTTATCTGTATATCTACTATAGGTCCATTTCAATTATGCATGTGTATCCTACCTTGAAGTGAATGCATATGAGGATTTGCATGGCACTTGCATATTTTTATGTGATAGCTCATAATTCACCAGGTGATCTCAGGGCACTTAATTACAAAAATGTAAGTTATAGACTACCTCAAAACTCTGGTGAAAAGATACAGGGTCTCAGTAAACAAACAACTAGATAACTATTCTTTCTTGCCTCTTTAAAGTAAATGAATTTTACCCTATTTACAAATAAAGTAGTTTGAAGTGCAAACTCCTCCTATAGAGCCACCACCTAAAAGTTCTATCATTCACTTTCAACAAATTGATTGTATTTTTCCTTGTTTTAAGCCTAAATTCCTTAAAATATGATAAAATATGTAACCTACCCAAATTTCTATTGTAATATTTAATTTCTAACAGTTGAGACTTAAAAAAAAATGTGACACTGAAATCCTTAAATTCAGACATTCATCTCATTGTTTATATTAATGGTTTGCACAGATATATTTACAGAGAAGAAAATGATGATACTAATGGAGCTTTGTCAAAAAACAACCAGTTCACAGAACCACCTAGTGACATGAACTAGATTTGGTTGTGTGCTGATGTGACTTTGAGGATCAGAAGAGATCACCCTTGCCTGGAGTCAAATTGCAACAGATATTTGTTGACTAATCTGTTGTTTATTTTTATAATTCTAGTAGTTTATAATCACATTTCAACATCACATTTTGAAGTTGGAAGGAGACTTCAAGATCATCTTCCACCAACATTCTTATTTGATAGAGGAAAAGATTTAGATCCAGAAGGCTTCAGGGGCTTTCCAGAGGGCACATTCCTAGAAAAGCCCTAGGCAGACCGGGAGTCAGATGGTCTGGGTTGGAGTTCTTGTTGCCTAACTTACTCTGTGAGCGACTCTAGGAAGTCTCTTAACCTTTTTAAGAGGGTTTTTCCCAGCTGTAAAAATCTGGTGGCACCTATTTCACAGAGATATTGTGAATGAGATAATACGTGGGAAAACCCTGTAAAACGTAATGTTCTCCACAGGTACATTACAGGGCCCTTTTCGAACTCACCAGCAACTTAGTTCCTTGTTTCTTTATCATTATCATTATTATTTTGCTTTATCTTATGGAACATAAACCATTAAACAACAAAAGAAACATCAGGGAATAAAATTCCAGCTTTTATAGATAGAAGCAAAGCTGCCAAGAAGGGCATTTTTTTTTTTTTTTTTTTTTTTTTTTGGTCTCAGTGCTCTTTGAGCCTATGTGAAATGGTTTACTTACAGCTTGTACCCCTCTTCTTCTATAGAAAAAATGTCTAAAAGGATGAAAAAAGTAATAATTGTATAAGGGATAATTACGACAGCTGCAAACCTCCATAGTCAGCCTCCACATTATATTATTACGTGAAATGTTATCCGGGAAGTACCTGAGTCCATAAAGTGTCAGGTGGCCATTTGGCAAGAGAAAAAGAAAGGAATCGGATCAACATTTTATAAGTGGTTTGCATTTTTTTTTGCACCTGTTATTCTACAATTTCTTTCAGTTATATTTCAAAACACTACAGTTGGGATCTCCTTGCCAACCTGAGATGGCATAAGCCTGGATAACAGAACAAAATGTGAGAAGGTCCTTCTGTCTTTAACGCCTGTTCACCAGTGAATCAGCCTCCAATTAATCTGTTTCTTCAGTAGGAGTTTAATAAAAGTCAAGCACACACATGTTCAGGCTTGTTTAGTATTGAAGCTGTGTTAACATTATCTGTCTAGCCAGGTCAAAAATCCTGTGTAATTAGATGCCAGAAACCATTTCAAAAAAAAAATAAATAAATAAGGATTTTTTCATTTATTATAAACAATTGATATTTGAGATAGGGAAGTTTAAGTCTAAAATGAAAGTGCAATGAGAGGGATGCTTCTCATTAAACATTGCAAGGGGAAGAAAGTTTGTTTCATGGCCAAACTGCACATAAAACTCAATATATTAGGTTTGTTATTTTCTATTTGTTTATGAACCAGAAAATTCAGGATCATTCGGCAACTCTTATTTCCATTACACTGTGTGGGTGATGATCAGTGTTGGTCATTTACATTCAATCATATACAGCATTATGCTTAGAGGAAGCTCTTAACCCAGTCATCTGTGCCTATGAACTGAGTGTGCCTCAGTGTTTTCTGGAGGAAATCAGCAACACTGCAGATGGAAATACAGGTTTGCATTTACGACAAGCAGAGTTAGCAACTACAAAAGCTCAGAGCCGAAAGCTTCCAAAACCCCAGCTGGGCTGCTGAGTTTAAGCAATGGTAGAGGTCGCAAAATTCTAGGAAAGTTTAATTCTCTTAGAGTTTATGGCAATTGACGTTTAACCCATAACTGAAGTGGTACGTTAACTTTGCCTAAATCACAAAACAGATTTGCCTTCACCAGCACCTCTCGAGTCCACCTTGGAGTCTCGCTGCTTAGGCTGAGGAGTATGAAATCTGATTCTTGGTCTTACATTTGCAAGGTGGGAGGATGAAGTAAAGATGACTCATAGTTACAGGACTTTCGTATGATGGTGAAACTTTTAAAAAGCAGATTATTTAAGAGTTCAGTAAAAGCAGAAAGACATTTCAAGGCAGATAGGAGTTAATGATGGGAGCCTACACTCAGGTTACAGATTTCATCCAGTTACTCAGAAAAATAATTTCTTGCTTCTTTTGAGAATTTTTATAATCAATTCATTGAAGATACAAATCTATATACATTTCAAATAATTGCAGAGGAATATTCTAAATATTCTGAATGAAGATGAAACATTGTGAGATAGACTTGCATGTTAGAGAAATTTCAGATCAGTGGAAATTAATGATGGTGTTGACATCCAGCACCATACCAGGCATAATACAATGTAGAGCTCAGTTTTTCTTAAAGTGTTTGGTTTTGTCACCTTAAAGTGTTAGGTTTTGTTAAATTGCTATTTATGAAAAAAGTTAAGCAAAAATGAGAAGACTGAAAGTAAAAATGCTAGGGTTATATTTTATTTCCTCTTCATTTTTTTGCCAATACTTTAACATATTAATTGCTTCCACAACATTATCTCTAATACATCAACTTTATATTCTCTTCCTTTAGAATCTATGAGATTTAGCAATTTTTAATATGCAATTTTTAAAATTGTATTAAAAATGTTCCATGCAAAACAAATGACCAGAAACATAAGTACTATTCACACATTTATCATATGAAACTAAGGTTGAATATACATATATATTTCATATTTATTATTATTGTCCATATTTGTCTTTCTTGTCATTCTTATTTATCATTATTGTTCACATAAATCACTGATCTTCACAACTACTTCATTCATTGGGAGGAAATAATCATCCAAACTATGTTTAGGGATTTATGTCTTCTGACCCCAGTTGTATTCTCTTGCCATGAATCTGGATCTACTTTCGTCTGTACATAGGTTGCCCTTGAGCTGGCAAAGAGGAATCTGTGGACATTTTCCCTTTGCAGCACTGAAAAATTAGGAAATAATGTGGAAGAGAAGAACTCTATTTTCAAAAAGAAATGTCAAGGACTTTTCTGGAATTCTTCCTCTTCCTCCATCTCTAACTTTAGGTGAGTCATTGCCTCACTATATCTCATCATCTTTACTGTTGCGTGTTAGAAATCCTGAGATAATTCATATAATGTTTACAGACTTCAAAGAGCTATATACATATTATTACAATCACAATTGTTAAGTGCACTCCAGTGTGCTCCTGGGAAAGGTCCTGGGTATTGAGATGCTTCATCTTCTTGACTGAATATGCTCGAGTCATTTGGACCTCAGTGTGCATCTAGATGAGTGACAGATTTCCCAATGGATAGTTATTTCCTAGGATAGTTTTCCTTAGCATGAAGTTCATGAAACCATTCAGGAAGCTGGAGATACCAGTTTAGATTTTAAAAAAATTACTTAAATCTCTTTTTCTCTGGAATCTTTATACAGAGCTTACTTAAAAATGCACACACACAATAAGCTCCTTATTATTGAAACAAACACTTTACTTAGTCTGTCATAGCATCATTAAATTGTTAGTCTCTGAGGACCACTCGACTGGGGGACTCGCTGCTTATTAAAACCTGTAACAGGTGATGCTATATTCCTGAGTCAAGCTGGCCATCAGTTTACACTCTTTGGTATGTTATTGAAAATGTAGTTGTGGCACAGAGAAGATGCTATGGTTTGCTTCATGAAATTCTGATATTACTAATAATGTTCTTACTCTGTTAAAAATGGAAGAATTTTCTGGAAGTACAGAAGCAATGATAATATAAATGTTTAGTTTCTTTCTGTTGCTCCAAAACACAGTGGAATAAAATAGACTCAGCAAAAAAGAAACTAAAAACACAGAATCCTTTTACCTTATTTTTGATGAGAACATCAGTAAAGCATCTTGATTTGTGGTAAAATTTTAAGAGACAATTTGCTCAGAAGCTGACAGTGACGAAGACCAACAGTTCCACGGTATCAATTAATGCAATATGAATGAAGTACTTGTGTTTCCTGGGATTTTTGAGTTCTGGTTCTGATTTTGACTAGCATCATCTTCATCTGCCAGTACACCTCACTTCTGTACTCTGCACTTCCGTACACCTGGTGTACCCTGGTCTGTACACTAGGACCAACTCACCTTGTCTCTGCTTGCCAAAACCTTCAACGGCATCTCACTGATCACATATAAAAGTGAAACATGTTTAGTATAGTTGACAGGGACCTGTATTACATTTCTGTCTACCTCACAGACCTTATGCCTTAACACACTCTGTCTTTCTCATTCCCTTCTTTCCAGACCCCTTCTAGTTCTTCCAATATGCCATGCTTTCTCTTGCCACAGGGCCATTGAATGAAATACTTTTTCGATCTTTAACCCTTTTAGATTCTCTCTTCACTCATGCATGGTTGCTTGTTCTCCTGTTCCTAAAAGTCTCTTCCTTAGGAGAGACTTCCTTCACCCTCCAGACTAGATACTGCTGAAGACAATATTTAACACTAATTATGTTCCTTTGCTTTTTATACCGCAAGAACATCTTCTACAGGTAACTATGTGTGTGTTTCCATTGTACTTTGTACTCTTCTTGAACAGCTCTCTGCAAATGTGTGAATATTTAATTATTTGCTTAGTATCCTTCTTTTGATTTAGACCACAAATACCATGAAGTCATCGACTTTATTCACCAGTGAATTCTTAGTTCTAGGTCGGAAATATAAGAGAGGCTAGAAAATTTCCATTGACTTGAGAGATCACTCATTCTCACTTCAAATCTCTCTCACTTCTTTGCTTGTTGAATATCTACTCAATTATTTAAAGTCAAGATGAAATACTCCCCTCTCACAATTGATTTAATTCCTCTTTGATATTCTTATATAGTAACGACCATTCCTCAATGAATTTTAAGCTCCTTTAATGTAAACAATTATTTTTAAAAATTATTACATTATTCACATTTTATAATCTATGTGCTTTGAATTTTTATTATTTATGTTTGGTTTTGTTGCTAAATATGGTAGTAGGTGATCCAAAAAGGCAGTGTCTTTCAGACTAAGCATAGCAATCTTTCTTGCTCCTTGCCTTCTTCACTGTATCCTCTCTGAATGGTAAATTTCAACCACTTTCAATTTTTTTTTCTTGAAAATATGATACAGACTGGAGTCCTGGAATCTTTTGTCTCCTCCTTGTCATAACACATAGCAAGATAATCGGCTGATCAATAAACTGTCTCATTGCTCTCTGAAAATTCATTTTATCATGTAACCTAGGACTTCTCCAGTCTCCTTAACTCTAACAAGCATTTCAAAATGTGAAATACAACTCGAAGTATATGGGATGATTCTTTGTACTTTATCATAAGTCCTCAACAGGATTAAAAAAAAGATGGCTGTTCCTGAAACATGACTTTCCTAACCTGGGAAACTCTTCATATTTTCATTTCTGTTGTTTTCAGCAGGTAGAAGACACTACTAGTCATTAAAGTGGCCATTTGGAATATGAGGGGTTGACAGAATTTCTCTTTATCATTATCACCATTAAAAGAACCCTCTGGGTTGGTGACTTACAGAGTATAAGACATCTATAATATAGAGGCAAGGTCTCTTGGAAACCATGCTTTCACTGTGAACAATTATTCTTGCCATGGTCTCCTTACTTTTTCATACATCCACAATTTTGCAGTCTTTTTTTACAACTTTCCAATAAGGGAGAGAGTCACTTGTGTTATTGTCTTGCTGTCACTAGCTCTTGAGTCACCTTGGACATCTCCCCATCCTTCACAGACTAGCATATTTGTGGCTGCTTTCATCGCTGAGTCTATTAGTTTATGCAGAATGGTAATGAGGTTGTAGCTTAAAGTTGTATGGAAGTTAAGTGTGTGTCGCATTGGATGAGCAAAGAAGTCCATTTGAAAAGCTCTAATTAAGTTGTCATTGTATGTATTGTGGGCTTATTTAGTGATCACTGTGTATATGCATCAATAATTAATAGTCTTGCTTTAGAAAAGGGTGGAGGTTTTAGAAAAACACTTAAATTTGCTGTCTTCCTAAACCACAGAAGCAGGATGGACACGGCCCTGTTGGGTTCCATCCTCCAGCTCATAAGAATGCCAATGCTGACAAATGTTTACTGAGAAGTATTGCTTGCCGACTGGACATTTTCAGTAGATTGCTCTTCCTACAGTCAGACTGGCTGTATGGTAATAGAAATTTGAAGTGTTTATGTTTTAATTATGTTCCAACTGGGAAGACAGTCCTGTGAAAGACACCTTAATGTCCTTCCTCCAAATTTCACTTTGTAATTTTATTTATTTATTTATTTATTTATTTATTTATTTATTTATTTGAGACAGTCTTGCTCTATCACCTAGACTGGAGTGCAGTGGCGAGATCTCGGCTCACTGCAACTTCTGCCTTCTAGGTTCAAGCCATTCTCCTGCCTCAGTCTCCCAAATAGGTGGGACTACAGGTGCACACCCCCACGCCTGGCTAATTTTTGTATATTTAGTAGAGATGCGGTTTCACCATGTTGGCCAGGATGGTCTTGATTTCCTGACCTTGTGATCCACTCACCTTGGCCTCCCAAAGTCTTGGGATTACAGGCGTGAGCCACCATGCCTGGCCCACGTTGGATTTCTTAAGTACCAATTAAGTAATAACATAAGATTTCTTATAAATTATCTAGAGAGATTTTCTAAAAGATGAATTATGGATAACTTACATTCTTAATATTAATAATGATGCCTATTTAGTGGATAAATTATTATTGGTGATATGAGACCTAGCACTTAAAGGATAAAATGCAATATTAATAATGGTAGTCCCTGGATTATAAAATTTATAATAATCTAAATCTTATAATCTAGGCAAAAGAGAGAGGAAGCTAGCTTTGGCTGGGTAGATCTTTGAGCTCTCTAGGTTTAACTTTGTTTTTCTTCAATTTCAGCGGTCCAAAACTGAAAACAGGGACAGAAACCTTTAGAATAAAAGGTTTTAAATCATCTCTTTGTAAACAACGTAATTTCTTTCATAAAATAAGGGGAAAAGCTAAGATGTGTCTGAAAAACATCCTTCCTTCTCCTCTCCCTCTTCTTCTCCTTTACACACACAACATAGACTCTGTATTTTTAAGCCTGACTATGAGGTTTTTTATCTATTGAGATTTCTGTCTTGAGACGCACATCTACAGTGAGTTAGTCTGAAAAAAATTTTATCACTAATTACTGAACAATTCTCCAAAGATAATGACTTTTGTTGAAAACTAGACCAGTCACCCAAAGGTCAAGATTATATCATAGAGACATATGTGCTGTGCAGAATTTTTTCTATACTCCCAAAAAACCAAATCAACAAAAAACTCTCAGCACATTCATTAATTTTCTATTTATGTTTCTTTAATACCTCATCCATCTCTACTTCACTTGCTGATTTCATATCATTACTTCAAGCTGCTGAAACAGCCACACTCATCCAAAGCTATCCAAAATAAATCTCATTTGTCTTTTGTGAGGAGAGTATATGTGTAAGTGTTGCTGTGAACTAAGGGGATATATTGTGGAAATATACTCATTACTTAAACATGCCACATCATATAGGTAGGATTTAATACTCAATTGTATGTATAGGATTTTAAATCTCCATCTGTTGAAAAAATATATGACATATAAGTCTTTCAGAAGATATAATTTCAATATATATTTTTGAAAATAATATATTTCTGAAAGTTGATGTGGATCAAATGATGATAATATTTCTTTTTAAAATATTTTATATTATGTACTTATTTAACATTTCTCTAAAATTACTGGAAAATGGCAGCTTCATAAAAATCCATGCCCACTGCAGAGAATAAAAGTAGTAAGTCTTTGGAAAAGTATAACAGGACTGTAAGTACATTTCCTGCATGTTCTCACAAGAACTGTATAATGTAATGAACTGGAGTTACTTTGAAAACTGACCATTCAGAGCATGATAAGTTTCTCTGGGCCCCGGTTACCTAATTCATTCCTGTCACCTTTTTTTTTTCCCCCAAAGCCAATGGACCTCTAATTTCCCCTCAGGAATCTCTTGGATAGCCTATGTGTTAGTTTCTAATAATATGTTCTTTTCTGTGACCTGAAGTACCACAGGAATAACCTTTCCCAGGTTCCAATGACAACATGATAAATGTCTTGAAATCTGTAGTAATTATTTCTGAAATGTGAATTAAGGCAATGTTTGTTCATGATTTCCCTTAAAAAGAAAAAGGAAATATACGATTTCAGTTTACCACTGTGCTAGAAAAACCCTTGGGTCTTCTTCGGCTGTTCCAAATCTTCCTTCTCAGGGAAAGGGGTATCCTGCTCTGCAAGTGATGGTGGGAAAGAAATTCTGTAACCTCTGACAGCCACATAGTCAAGAGTGGTTCAGGGTCATGCGACTGTACTCACAAGGTGGCATGAAAGAGGACTGGTGGTAGTGTATCATTTTCTCTTGTAACTTTATAATTAGGAACCAATTGAGTTAAGTGCTTGCTTAATAACTGGCCTCCAGACTGAAGTCAGGCTCCCCAAAACCACGAAAATAAAAACTTGTATTGTGCTGCATAGCATGCTTTGGTAGAAATCAGATCTCGCCTCACATAATGGCATAAATGTTTCTCTGTGATTGCATCTAACAAAGGTATCACATGGACATGAATCAACAAGGGTAACATACTTCACTACAGTTAATTATCCTGATTTATCCCAAGAAACTAGGTTTTATTCTGTAATCTGTGAGGAAATCTGCTGTTCTAGCCTTAAATCCTTTCCTCAGCCAGGTGATTATCAACTACATTTTTGTACAGGAGGGAATTAATGCCACATACTGCCTAAGCAGCTTTGAAGGCAAAAAGGCCTGGACCTGTAATAACTTTTGTGCAGGGTATTGATTCAGAGAACCTGAGGGAGCCCACAGTCACAGGGGTTTCCGGGGACTTTCTATGCCCTTCTTTACCTTTTATATGCTACTGCGCTTCCGCCTCCACTGTGAACTTCCACATTAACTCTCCACAGGAGATCCCAGGTAACTCTGTGCTGCTGTTACCACAAACTGAGTAAAACCCTAGGTAAAAAGCTGCTCCCACAATGAAATCTGATTTTCAAGCCAGCAACAATCAATACAGCTTTAAAATTTGATAACAAGGAACTTTGGCAGAAAATAATCAGGGTTGCTGTAAACAGCGGAGGCAAATTTTCTTCGGAGTACACGGATTGTTCCCTCCCTTTCTTTTAGTACTTTAGCGGGTGTATTTCTCCGTGTTTGCACGTGTGTGTGTGTGCATGCGTGCGTGCGCATGTGTTTTCCAAGGGTGTACTTGGAAATATCCACGGGGGGATCTGCAAGCTTTTGTTGGAACTAGGAAGCACACTTGGCTGGGAGTTGGGGCTAAAGAGGGAGAAAATGAAGGGAGGGGGAAGCCGAGAGTGGGGCAGAGCATCTCCTGCTCCATGAATTTATTCAAAAGCATTTCAATCTGTGTGCACATCTTCATCACTTCAGCGATAATTAAATCTCAGCATCACAGGTGATGTCCTCTCACAGTCTCTTTCCCTGGTTCCCACTGGGCCAATGAAGCAGGCCTCCCCGTGAGGCCTGTTAGCACAGATCAGGTGGTAATGTGGAGGGACAGATGAGCTTTAGCTGACAGATGGCAAGATGACCTGGAAAACCTGCCCCCTTTTCTAGGATCAGGCAGCAGCTGACAGGTATTATTTCATAAAATAACGTCTAAAAGGAATCGCCAGGGTCTTCGCATTAATCTGAGGCTGCAACCAGCCATGTAACGTTTATGTCAGAACAAATCTGTCTCTATGCAGGAGAGGGAAAGTGGTTTTTGATGAAGTTGTTCATAAATTTTAATATAATATGCCTGATGGTGTCAGATATAGTCTCATATCTCTTTTATATTTAAAGGCTCTAGTGAAACATAGAAATATTCAATCTTCAACAAGCTACTTTTAAATAACTAAAAAGTTAACCAAGGATACCTTACTGCCTTTTTTCTTTCTTTCTTTCTTTTTTTTTTTTTAAATAAAGGACTGGTTCGTCTGAGCTCCCTGTTTTTAAATGAAAATTATTTCAATACCATGAAAAGCTTTTTGCCTGGGGTATCAAACAAAAGGAGTAGGGCCGATGCAAAGTTGCTTTTATGGAAAACTTGCTTTCTGGAAAGGAGGAAACTTGCCCAAACACACAAGTAAACAACAATGGCAGGAAGCCGCTGTCTTCTACATACATAAATAATATTTCACAACTTCTGGTGAAAAAAGTATCAACTACTGACTGGTTGGCAGAGATAACCCTTTCATTAAATGAGCTCTCCAGGCACCTGACTGTTGAAGGTTTCAGCACAGATGAATATTTGGGGAATTCTACCACCTGGCTGGTGTTTGGCTTTGTCTGCCCCATGTGGACTTACCAAAAGAGTGATATCGAAAGGTGCAACCTAAGCCTCAATTTGCATTTTCCTATGAAATAGCAAACTCACTTTAGTCTTGTTCTAGATGTGCAAACCAGTATTTCAGCATTAAACTTCTGAATCTGCCAGGGGAAAATGCTGACATGTTTCTATTTATCTGGTTGTTATGAAACATTTATTGTGATTGTGTTAAAGGAGGGAAGTTTTTCTCTTCCATAGACATTGTGTGGTATAAGGTTGCTTCTTTCAGTATCTCTAAGAATAACCATAAAGTGAATTCATGAATGTAACAGACACACAAGTCACCTGGAGAGTCAAGTATTACAAACATGGATATATCGCCACACACCTCATAATCACATTTTCACCTGCCCATCTGGTACAGACCTGGGCTTAATAGTAAATTCACCAGATACACTAGCATGCCAGTTTTGTGTTTCAAAAACACATACTAAATACAATTTGTAAAAGAACGAAAAATAATGTCTGAGTAAAAGAAACAGAAAATAGAAATATTAAGATACTCCTTTTAAAAACTGAAATTATTAAGGCATATGAGACAATTTCACAGTCCACCTAGGTATTTTTAGGGACTACCTATATTGAAGCTCTCTAAACTGCTAGTTTACCAAGTTAAAAAAATTAATTCTCCACTTGACATATAATAATATGAACTGGAGACTTGAAAGTATTCATATCAACATTTATACTTAATTATAACATAATTGAATTAATCCTTTAAAAAGATTTTACAAAATGGCACTGGCCTTTGTGAAGATTCCGATTGTTTCCGCTGTACATTGCACATGCCATTAAATTACAAATTAATGGAATATAAAAGTTAAATATAATAATTACAGAAGTACTCTTAAAAAAAACAATTAAGACCAATACTTGATGAGACATTTAAAAAGAATTATTATAGCATTATACATACATGATGCCTCCCTAAGCCTATTAATTAAGTTTAAAACAAATACATATACATATTTAGTTGGCAACATTCTTATGTGGGGCCAAAGCCTTTCTTTGTATGAAGGCCAAAGTTTGGGGGTTTGTGCTCTCTCTCTTCCATAAACCCATCTGTAGTGTATCATGTAATTTCTACTTTTGATTTCGTTAGAGTGCAAATTCAGTGATACATACAAAGTAAACCAAGTGCAGAATCCTTCTGGATTTTTAAGATTTCTTTTGCAGCTTTTCACAGTTGTCTTGCTCATATCTAATTTGGGAAAATTTCTTTTAGCAACTTACTTATCAAGTCTTTCAAAGAATTCACCTTTGGTTTTCATACAAACTATAGCTTCTTTGAACACTGTTATTTCATAAGTTCATGTAATATTTGTATATTAATTACAAATAACATGAATAATTTTGGAAACAAATGAAAAGTTTTCTTTTTAAGTACCCCACTCAACTGTCAGGTGCACAGTAATATAGGCATACCCAAAAGTGGAATATTAGCAGTATTTAGGGAAGTGTTGATATGAGTTAGTAACAATTTAGAAAGAAAAGGGAAAGTATTGGGTAGTCTTTGAGGCAGTTCAGTGGGCCTGTTTAAGAGACCTTCTGAATATCATTTGCTTGTGTGTGTGTGCATGTGTGCGTGTGTGTATGTGTATTCTTTCACCTTCAGACAGGGGTACCAACAACGGTTCTGGAGTAGCAGTTAAGAACTCAGTGTTTCTTGCCACCTTTTTAAATAAGGATCAGTAGTTGGTGGTGTTATTTTGTTTTGTTTTGTTTTTCTATTTTGGGAAGATTCAATAATGTGTTCTATTCTTTTTCATCCCTATGGCCTGGTTCATATCTGGTAATTAACAGTGGACTGGCTATATGTGCATAGCAAGTTCTCTACCTGCTCTGTGTAACTCTTTCTTCATATTTAAAATGACAATAATAAAATACCAATTCATTTTAGGAATCTGTTGACTAATGATTGAAAAGAGTATAGAACAGGGCCTGGCTCATAATGGGTGCTCAATAATTGGTATTTATATTATCAGTATTATTGGCAGCTAATCTTTATTCTTTTAAAGAGTTCATTCATCAAAGAAAATCTAATGACAAATGTGAAGGAGATTGCTGAGTTGAGACTCTTACATTCTGTTTAATTTTCAAAATTGTTGTCGCTTATTATCAGTGGTATCAGGATATCAGATAAAAATGACTTTCGTTCATCAATGTTCCTAAATTCCTTTAGTTGATTCAGTGAACGTCCACCATTACAAAAACATTCAATCACTATCTTAACTATTTTTCATCTTTTTCCCTAGGAATTAATGATTTTTTTTAACTTTTATTTTAAGTTCAGGGTTACATGTGCAAGTTTGTTACACAAGTAAACTTGTGTCACGGCGGTTTGTTGTACAGATAATTTCATCATCCAGGTACTAAACCTAGTACCCAATAGTTATTTTTTTCTCCTTTCCCTCCTCCGAGCCTCCACCCTCAAGTGTCAAGGCCTCAATGTCTGTTGTTTCTCTTTGTATCCATGAGTTCTTATCACTTAGCTCCCACTTAAAAGTGAGAACATGCAGTATTAGGTTTTCTGTTCCTGCATTAGTTTGCTAAGGATAATGGCCCCCAGCTCCATCCATGTTCCCACCACAATAAATAAATAAAATAAATAACAACAAGGAATTAATGTTTTATAACTATTTGTGGTAAAATATTACATGGCAAAGTAGCATGGTTGTGCATGCTTGTACTTCGTTGTGTATGTTTGTATTGTGAAACAGATAACCTTTATATAATATTATAAGCTAAGCTGCCCATTTGGAACAAAGATAAATATGTGCACAAGTAGACACTCTAGCACTGTATATGTACGTGTGGGTGGTATTGGCCCTTTATTATGTGAGTGGAAAAAGGTATTCTAACCTCAGTCTATTTCTTACAAATATTTTTGAGTTTTGCTTTACCTGAAGAGTCTAGTATTTATTTACATGTTACCTTCTCAAGCATGAGTCTTCAGGAGGCATTGATTTTTCTCCTTTTAATCGAAGTTGTGCTTTCTCCTTTTTCCCCCCACTGGCATTTGCAAAAATTGTATGCCTTAACTACAAAACAAGCTCTAAATTAAAGAAAATTCTATTTTTTGATATATGGCTCATTTTACTAACTCATAGTGGAAAATTGCATATTTGGCCATATCTATTTAGAATTTCAACAGTTTTTTTTCCTTGGAAAAACCCATGGCCATTTTTTTTTTTTTTTTTTTTTTTTTGTCTAGTTTACAACATCCAACCTGAGAACAAACAAATGATCTATCATCTCTGTGTTGGTGGCTGAGTGGTCTCAGGCTGTAATACACCTCAAGCGGAATTCATTTGCATTTCCTCCTCTATTGATAATGTGAATTACATCATGTATGTTTTAAGGAAACCATTCATTCTTTATGCTTGGCCATAAACTGGACTATGACAATGATTAGAGTTGAATATGAAAGTTAAGATGTCCCAAGAAACGATAGAGAGGAAGTATTTATTTATGTAGTTCAGAGCATTAACACTGTGTTCCACTGTCAAACATGACTGCTAGAGGCTGAGATGGCCTTTTAACTGGTCTTATAGTTCTGTCTCTTCTGGTTATCTTAATATTAATACAGGTATGAATCAAAGAACCTAAAAAATCTAGATCAATGTTTATCCAAGACATCTACATTTTCTAAAGAAAAAATACTTTTGCTTGATTAGTTTGTTTCATTTAGTACAAACAAATGGCTTTAGTTTAGGAGAACAATAGGGTACTTCAAAGCCATGCTACTAGCTTGGTGTCTGAGAGTTGGAAAGTTGTATTACAGGCTAGATAATGGTTACACTGAGTGTCCCATGATTTGGGAAAAGGAACTATTACTATAATTCCACCTTCCTTAGTACAGAAAAAATATATGGAGACACATCTTGAATACATTCAGGTAATTTTAGTAATTGGTATGAACTTTGGTGAAATGCCTGCTGGTAGGAGTGTCCAGAAAAAAAGCCTTTCAAATGTATACAGAAAAATTCTCAAAACATATGCCTTCACTTATAAGTTTAGCCATTATTCTGATGAAATAAAGAGAATTTTAATTTCAGCACTCTAAAAGTTGAGTGGTCCTGTGCTGAGAGTTACAGTCAAGTGACAGAAAACACTTCAGTTGACTTTCTTTTAGTTTAAGCTTCTCTACCCATCTATTTATCTTGTCATCATGAGTTGTGCATAAAATCCGATGTTCTCAATCATTGTAAATAACTGCATGTGTCAACCCAAAGTGGTCCTAGATCAGGCAGACACTCCTCTAGTCTTTGTGTGGCTAGAAAACATATGCTTGACTTCTGCAAGCTCTATTCTCTCACTGTGGTTTATATATAAAACCTAAGATTGGTAGATTACTGAAGCAGTCATCAATTTTACATGGTGAATTTATGAGAAGCTTCTCTCTAGATAAAATAAAATGGTAGCCCAGGGCTTCTATCAAGTACTTGACAGTATTGGCTTTTGTAGAACGAAACAAAATCTCTTTTTCTATAAAGGAATGTCTTATTCAGTGTTCCAAAGTAAAGATATTAGGGTAAAAAATTTTTTCTCTGAATGCACTGAAGCTTTTTACGTCCCCCTCCCCCATAATGTGGTAAGGTATACCTGGACAGGTTAGGATTAATTTTCTCAGAGGCAGAGGCAGAAATAGATGGCCTTTCAAGGGGCCTTCATGTCTTTGATTGTGAGTTTACTTACAAATACATCCAGATGATAGCACACAACAGAAGGACACTTCAAATATGGGTGATTCCTGAATGACGCCAAGAAAAGAGACAGCTATTTTGAATATCCAAATCTCTTTTCAAATTTTACTTATGCAGGTGGGTTACATTCCCCTACTATGTACTTAGCAACATTTTTTTTTTTTAACTCTAAAACACATAGGCCTTTTTGCCTGAGTTAAATTTGTTTCTTTAGCTGGTAAAGCTTTTCCTTTCCATATGGTCAGGATAGCTAATTTAGTTAGTCTCTGAGGTGGCCAACATTATAGTGTGGTATCATAGAATATAAAAATAAAAGAAGGTATGAAAACCTTATTCTAAAAATGAAATAAAAACAGATGGGACATACGTTTCTAACGTATTTAATTTGCATCGTCTTTTTCTCCTTTTAAAGTTCTTGTGGACCAATCTTGCAAAAAGGCAAAACAAACCCTAAACACTCCAGTTCCATGCCAGCAAGCTGCCAGGCTGATCTTTTTATCTCCATCAACTCCATGAAAAATCAACGAAAAGAAAAAAAAAATCAACAGGCATACGTTTAAATGTCCTGAGATTTTTAAAATAAAATTTTAAAATAAAATTCTTAAGAGTCTTTTTCACTTACGTATAGTCAAACTATTTCCAAGTAGAAGAATTGTCATCTGCAAGGTTGAATTACCCTCGGGAGCCTAATGATGACTTTTCTCTTGTCTGAGGAGGATGGCAAGGACTTTCCAGGGTGGCCCCAGAAGATCATGCAGGTGACTGTCAATTTTAGTTTTCTCTCCAATACCTGTTTCTTTATTGCTGTTGTAAATATTTCATTATAGACTCTAAGACCCCATCTTGTAAGTCCTGCCCCTAGATTTGTCCAATGTGACTTGTTTAGTATTTCACTGCATAACACCCTTTATGGTCTAGTACCGGCTACCATATGTAAGACTAGGTCTGTGTGATGTCAAAGCAAATGAATTAGGAGACAAAATACTTTAGGCACATAATTACTGGTTTTGTCTGAACAACTGGCTTAACTATTTTGTTTTTCTACAGTTTCTTGAATCAACTTTTTAAAAATTTAAATCAAATTAACATACTGAAGAATTGTTTGAGAACTGCAAGAATCTGGCTTAATATCGAGAATGTGATACAAATTATTGTGTATACTTTCCATATTTGGCATAATTACTTTCAATAAAGCACTTCTGAGAGAGACAATTTGGATTCCACATAGGTTTGTAGCAGCATTATTAACAACAGAGGATTTGTAAATATAATTCATTTTTGACATTAAAACATTTCAATTTTGGCCGGGCGCGGTGGCTCAAGCCTGTAATCCCAGCACTTTGGGAGGCCGAGTCGGGCGGATCACGAGGTCAGGAGATCGAGAACATCCTGGCTAACACGGTGAAACCCCGTCTCTACTAAAAATACAAAAAACTAGCCGGGTGAGGTGGCGGGCGCCTGTAGTCCCAGCTACTCGGGAGGCTGAGGCAGGAGAATGGCGTAAACCCGGGGGGCGGAGCTTGCAGTGAGCTGAGATCCGGCCACTGCACTCCAGCCTGGGCGACAGAGCGAGACTCCGTCTCAAAAAAAAAAAAAAAAAAAAAAAAAAACATTTCAATTTTATTAGTAATCAAGAATATTCATGGCTATTTCTAATTTTTAAAGATGCATTCAAATAAAAGTATTGCCATGCTAACCTTATATAAATGAGCCAAGAAATCTGCTTGAGGAAAATGTTTTATTTTCCTCCATTTTCCAATAGAAGTGACAATGACAATTATAAATTATTTGTCATTAGAAGAAAACTTTGAAGCCTTCTTAGGCAAATACTGCAATAGTTCTGAAATGTGGTTATTTCTAATGTATTTTTTTTCTATCCCTAGTAAAATTTAAAAACATTTTAAATGGTTTTATTAATTACTGAAACAGGGCATTACAGTTGAGGGTTGATACGCTCTTTTGGTATCGTCTGCAACTTTGATATGTGTCTATGTAATACAGTTTGGGAAGAAAAATAAAACTATGGCCAGAGTTACTGGTACTTGATAATTTTCTTTCTCACAATGCTTGATAGTTTTTCTTTTCTCAAGTCAGGATGTTTACCAAGCAAATTTTATACAGTTCACTAAAGAGCTTCTTGCAAAGGTTGTGGTTTGAATCTGTCGCTTAAGCAAATGCTTTTTATGAGAATTTTGTGTCTGACTCTGCCTTTTCTACTATGGGAACTCTCAAACCAAGAGAGCAAGTGAACAGCACAGAAAAGTCACAGACAAGACAGCAGCCGGCGATGGCACTTTCAGCCTCACGGGATCTTCCCAATTGCTAAAAGCTGTCAACATTTCTTTTGGAAGCAAGTGTGAGGAAAATTCTGTTCTTAGTTGGTGCTATGGGTTGAACTGTGTCCCCCTCGAGAAAAGATATGTTGAAGTCCTAAGCCCCAGTACCTCAGAAGGTGACCTGATTTGGATATAGGGTCTTTGCAGAGGTAATCAAGTTAAAATGAGGTCACTAAGGGGACCCTAATTCAATATGATTGGTGTCCTTATCAAAAGGGAAATTTGGACTCAGAGACAGACATGCACAGAGAATGTGAAGACACACAAGGAGAACACCATGTGACAGCAAAAGCAGAGGACTGGGTGATCCAGCTGCACACCAAGGACTGTCAGAGATTGCCAGCTGTCCACCAGAAACCAGAGAGGCAAGGCACGATTCCTTCAGGTTTCAGTGGGAGCGTGCCCTGAAGACACCTTGACTTCAGATTTCTAGCCTCCAAAACAGTGAGACAAGAGGCTACTGTTGTTTTAAGCCTCCTTTTTATGTGATATTTTGTCACAATAGCCTTAGGATATTAGTGCAGTTTTTGGAAGCTGGTGCCATTGAGGCTGGTGGAAGGAAGGGAGGAAGAAAGAAAGAAGGGAAGGAGGGAGGGAGGGAGGAAGGAAAGAAGGAAGGCAGGCAGGCTGGCAGGCAGGCAAGCAGGCAGGGTGGTTTTAGGAAAAAGCAAAAGCACCAAGAGAAGTGAACCACCTAAATGAAAATTGTGATGAATACTTCGGGAAAAAATAAGAAAAAGATACAAAGAGATATCAAAAAAGACAGACTGCCTGATTTGCTGTGTTTGAAAATCACCTCTTATGTGTACCTCCTCTCCTTTATGCTTGTTTTTTTAAATCTAACATACCAAACATTTCAGAATGCTGCACAGTAGGGAAAGAATCTATTGCTCAGGAAACACTGGGTTAGAGAAACTTTGTGAAGTGCTGCATTGAGACAGTGACGTCGATTTCAAGAAAAATCTCATGGAAAAAAAAGACACAAGAGGATGGTCATAGTCTATAGTGACAGGGTGCCTGTAAATCACTGTGTAAACACCCAGGAACTGCTCCCCCAAAGTCAAGAACCAGTCAAGCAGTACCAGCTGTAAAAATGGAAGTGTGCAGGAAGTAGAGGATTCCTCCAACATCTGTTGGAGCCATTAAAAATGAAAAGTAAATCCAAACTGGTAATATAAGAGATTTATTTTTCTACATTAACGCTGACAACAACTGCCAATTTTTTTTCAATCTTTTGCCACACAAGTACCTTTTAAGGGGCATAAGAATCAGTGCCAACTGCAAAAGCAGCAATAGGTAGAAAAAGCAGGATTAAGACAATTTAATATTGATGGCAGACATCCAATAAGATGAGGGTAAAGAGGGGAATATGAGAAGTCAAAGCTGGTGGGAATGCATCAACATTCCCCAGGAAAATATAATAATCTGGGGAGAATATAAATCTGAAGTGCACCTTAAAATCACAACAGAGCCAAACAACTCTTTGTAGGCCATATAATATTCAGCAAAATAAAGAATTTGAATGAAGACTTTACTTGACTAGACTTGTTTTAAATACATGCAACTAGATTTGTTTTAATACAACTAGTCTTATTTTAAATAAATACAAATGACCCTAAACAATATTCAAATATTTTTGAAATGCAAGGACCAGGATGCCACATTATTTCATGTTCTTAACACGTCATTCACACACCAAGATACAGCTTCGCTTAACTAATTGTCCAGGGTTATTTCTCATGCACATTGCCCGGGGAGGCTACTTTCTTTCTGCAAGGATTCACAGCCACACCTGTATTATGAATTCTATAATGTGTTAAATTTCCCATTCTGTCTAGCCTTCTTTTCATCATTGTTTCCTAATTCTTTGTGCTAAGCCTGATGTAAAGTTTATATCCCAGTATCATGAGCCCACACATATGTGTCTGCTTGTACTTGGAGTCCTAGAGTTCAGAGATGGAAGGAATCCTGGAGATCATTTACTTTAATGGCTTCATTTTACATATATACAAGGAAGCGCTGCAACTATTTAACCAGAATGAACATACAGAGTGGCTATGTATATGGGCTTTAGGCATCAACAGCCTTGGATCAAATCTGTTTCTACTACTTGCTAGATTGCAATTATCAAATTTCTCATTAAATGGAGAAAATTTATTATATCATCCAAACTGGGGCACTCTTGAGGGTAAAAGGAGACACTGACACTGATAACAAGTGCACTTAGAAAATAGGGCAAAAGGGGGACTATCTCTAACAAACGGGACTTACAGTCACTTGTTTGTCAGAATGATACCATATGGTTGATGTGAGGATTGAAAAAAACGATGTATGTAAAGCACCCAGGAAATCAAATCAATGATAGCTATTCCTGTTATTAAGTCATCTGCCCATGGTCAGCCCAAATGTTAGTAACAGAGCCAGGAATGGAAACCACAGAGTAACGTTCTTTCTACTATGCTACACTATTACTTCAAATAGTAGATTAAGGAGGAGACTAATAAGAAGCAGAGTAGTAACATATTATATTAGTACTCCTTATTAATCTACTTTATCTGTTTTGTTTACACTATCAGATGCCTACTCAATTCTCCAATTAGATTAGATCTTTTTGAGGGCTATAACCACGGTTCTATTTCTCTTTATCCCTTCCTTCATCATTTTCTTTGGAAAATACCTACTATACTGCTTTACACAAAGTAGATACTTACAGAAATGGGTAATTTTGTTCTTTTTGCTCTATTCCACTGCATATTTTGAGAACTGAAAATAAGAATCTAGCTCCGGGCACAGTAAGGTATTTGTTTAATGGATGTTGAGGAATAACTTCTTTAAATTTACTTGTTTGTATACTTGCTTCCTTTATTTTTTATTTGAAAACAAATAGTCATTCTTTTTCCTAAAGTTTGAAGTATATATATTTACTTGAAAAAGGGAAATCTATTAATAATTATTTCAGATTCCTTTATTTTCAATTTAATTTTTATGACAACCTTTGGTTGTTCACTTTTCTCTATAGTTGACAATACACCTTTGTAGAAGACTAGAACAATGAAGGTTCACATTAGAAAATTCAGATTCTTTTTCAGGAAACTAAATAGAATTGTGTAAACTATGCCATGATGAAGCTGACACACTGTGTGTGTGTGTGTGTGTATATATGCACATACATATATATGTATATGTATATACATATACACATATATACATATATACACATATATACATATATACACACATATATATATACCTAAAAAACCCACCTTGTTTAATGGTCAGTGTGGGTCATTTTACTATGAATTCAAGCACTGATCGGCATCAACAGGCAAATTTATGCTTGGATGATGATTTGCTCATCAGGTTGTGCACAGACTGAGTTCTCAACCTTCACTCCCATTTTTAGTTTAGTCATGTACATGGGAGGCATGTATGCATGCACATGAGACAATTGATTAATCATCTCTGTTTTTAATGAGTACATATTTGGAAATTTGAATTTCTAAAACAAGCCATCGGGGACACTTAACTTGCAAATTTTTGAAACTCCCATTTAAAACTTCATGGTTCAAGCCTTTAAAACTTAAAAAAAAAACAAAACCCACAAACCCTTATTGGTTCCAAGGTTTATCATATATACCACCAAAGATTTCACCCATTCCCATCAACATTTCAAATGCTTCAACTTACAAACTGTAATATTTATCTACTGCACTTTTTGTGTACGGTCAACTTTCAATACTTCAGAGATTGATTATCCAGTTTGTGGATATAATTCAAATCTTTGACTTCTCCATTTCCCTCAAGCAACCCGTCTTTAGGGCATTTCTTCTCTTTCTAGAATCTCTGCTACAGGATGGCAGTGGAGGGGGAAGGAGATAAAACACATCAATCAATGCTTCTACTTTTAGCAGAACTAGTAGAGGATGGTGCTTAGGAAGATGTTGGAAAAAACTAGCTAAAATGATACTCTTGAGTGATTCAAAGTTCCCATTGATTTTTGTTTTGAAAGTATATTCTTTTCTCTCAGGCATTAAGAGTGACTACAGCTCTTTTATAAACTACCTACCACTGTTATCAGAGAGAGAATTCAGAACAGGGAGGATAATGGGTTTGATCCATTGTATTACTATTTTGGATAGATAACTGGGAATTGACCCCAATAAGCCAAGAGGTAACATGGATACATAACATTAGCCTTAATACCAGAAGAGACTTATAGAAAAGTGTCTTTATTTCTTAAAGTTTTAGAAGTACTTTAATGTCTGTTTAATAAACTGTTTCGTATCTCCAGACTCAAGAACGGCTTTGAACTTCCAATCACCTGAAAGTTATTTCTAAAAGATCTTAGAATTTGTGCTTTATGACCTTATTTTCACAAGTGCTAATCACATTAGCCACTATTATTAGATGACCTGCTTTGCTGAATTCAAACATCTCCCAAAGTCAGCATCCAAAGCATTGGTGAGGAGGACCCTCCACCATTCTAATTAATTTCAGTAAACATTATGTTTGTTTATTTTCCTTTCTGCATTTATCTCCAAAGGCTGTTTCTAAAGCCAGAGTATTCTACTCATTAAGTATTATGACATTCTGGGTGTATTAAATTAATTATTAATGTTTAACTGGAGACAGTACTTTGGTATATTTGTTGTGAGGGGAAACGGGACTATTTAAATCAGAGAGAGATGTAAAGTATGTATAAAAAAGCCTATTTATAAACATCATTCAAAGAATTACCTTTTGAGCAATACATTAAGACTGAAATGTTTTAAAAAAGCTGATGTATACTAAACCAGGAACAGAAAAGTTCTGATGCAAAGGCACATGTTCTATAATATTTTGTTTGCTACTTTGTTAATTTATTGCTGTAAATATTACAAAACCCCAACTCAAACCTTTTAAACACTGAATTTGTTGTATTTATTATAAACATAGAAATTAAATTGTCTTTCAAAAAGTATTTAGTGACTTGTAACTTTCACACTCTAAATTTAGTGATAAAAAATAGGAAACAAAACTAGCTATAAGATCCCAATTTATAAAGTAAAAATGTATATGTAAAGGAAAATAAAGGCAGAAAAATATGTAACTCTTATGTAATATATTTGATAATAGATACTCTGGGTACTATTATTTTACTTTATTTTTTCAATTTTTCTGAAATAATTATGTATTATAAAACACTGTTTTTTCTAATATCGAAAAGAACAAAATTACTGAAACTGTGCTAGCAATTTTTTATTCTTCCATTTTGTAGAAAGAGGTTTTTAAAAAGTATGTTAGAATGAGAAACTAGAATAAATGGTCACTAAAGTTTCTCCCTACACAGTATAAACTTCATTTGGTAAGTATTGGCTGGATATTTTTTAAAGTATTTATTCTTTATAGGATTACAATTTTACCCAAATGTTTTAAGATACATTTTATTATTCTGTCATTGAAAACCCTGTTAGATGTTGGTGAAAGCAGTCCGTACATGCCATTTGTAAATGAAATCCAAAACTTCTACTTCTTCAATAAGGGAGCAAAGTCTCATTTTAATGCCAGGCAAATGAATTGATGTTCTTCTTTATTACTTACTGAGCAAAATATTTAAAAGGCATTACAGGAAAGTATTTACCATTACCAATAATCCAAAACACAGTATATGTGCAATCTGAAAAGCAAAAAAGGAATGCTTTTGAGGAGTGGAAAAAATATATTTTGTGAAATTAAATATTCAACATCTCAAAATATTAAACTGGGGCTGAGACCAGGTTTATGTTTTATTATAGGCTCAAAAAGAAACATAAAATTGAGAACTGAAAGCCAGAAGAAAGTAGGAGTAAATTAAAATATGAATTTAAATTAAATAATATTAAATTATAATATTAATGATAGCTTTTATATGGCATATCCTTTAAAATAAGTCTAATTAAGATCACATTTTCTAATGTTTAGTGTTAGCTTCCACGGTATGTGTTACTTTCTGAATTTTATTCTATGTGTTCTAAGTCTTACCATATACATATCTGAAATTGATAAAAATAAATGTTCTTAGCTCATGATATACAAAGCTTTCCTTCTGGTCAGGATCCTGATTTTGGAAGCTTTGTTTTCTACACAAAGCTTACACAAGCCAGACAGAGTAGGCTGCAATGAATTGATTCTATCAATAATTGTTGATACTTGAACATTGTTCAGGAAATATTTTCATTGACAGGCTATAAACAATCGAAGTAAAAGTAAAACCCAAGTTAATATAACACAAATTATATAGCATGTTCTGGCAATCAGGGATTTTAGTTAATTGATTGTCCTGGTTAGCTCAGAATGAATAAAAATCTCTCTGCTTTTCTATCTTTGTAATTTAAATCTATCTTAAAATGGCTTAGTTCATTTCTCCTTCCACTTTTAGAATACTAAAGGGTTGCATAATGAAATATATCTGTAATGTTGAGAATCTTACAGAACCTAGCAGTCATTATTCTAAACAACAGCTCTGATTGCAACCAATGGGAAATGTGGAAGTTGAAGATGTCAGAGATGACAAAGAATGCAACATGCGTATTTGTTTTTCTCTTTGCATAGTGCATTTTACAATGTGAGCTTGTTCTGTTGTCATTTCCTACTTTTTATTTAAAGAGAGCTTGCTCTTCTCATAAACACTCCTATTTTCAAGCAGCCATCACCAAAAAAAGTAAAATCTATTTAATGAGCATTTGGAGTCGTTGGGGTCTCAGCTGGCATTTCCCTGTTCTTGGCTGCCGAAATGAACTCTTTAGAGCCATAGTGTTGATAGAAGTTTTCAGTAAGAACACTTAACCATGGCAGTGTTATCAGTGGGTTTGCTCTCTTTTTCTTCAACTTATGCAATATCCATTCTTTTGTAAAGCGACAGCATCTTCAACTTTCACAGGGCAGTCTAAATCACTAGAGCTCCCAGGGAGGCCATGTCTTTATGTATGTCACCACTGGATACTCTTTCACTGTTGTTCTAACACCTAGTGAGCTGAGTGAGCCGCACAGTTCCTCCTCCGACATTCCACATGAGCAAGAGAGTATATTTTTCTTAGTTCATAAGTGCTTGGCAGAACTGTGATTCCCAGGGTACTTGGGCTATGTTGTTCTGAATTTTCATCACCAATCAGCTTACTTACTTTCAGGCCATAAAAGTCACAGAAAAGAATTTGGGAAATTTGCATTTAATAGTGCTCTAGGGAGAAATGGCAGAATGAGAGGTGAAGAGAGGAGGGGAGGCCAATGACATTTCTATTGATTATAGTAGAGAGCTCTGATCTAGATAGATGTTAGTAATGAAGTTATTACTAGGAACACACACATTTTAGCATAACATCACTAATGTTAACATTAAAATTAAATAAACATTTGCTTTTTAAAAATATAAACTGTCATATATCAGTACCTGTTTTGTCGTAAGATGACGTATACTACATCTTAATGTCTCCATCTGTGATTAACGTATCTAGCCAAATTTCCTTTCTTTCTAGCCTCTTGTGTTTTCATTGCTTTATTTTACAAATATGGATCCCACTGGTGATTCACCTTTGTAGTGAATCTATGATCATATATTCATTTATTTTCCCTTTTATAATCAATTATTTTGGCACACATGCATTAACAGCGCTATATTCTGATATTATAAAATTGAAAAAGGATTATACCTGTCCTGGAGGAGTCGTTAGTCTGGTGGGGTAGAACAACTCTTTCCAAAAGTACCTATGGCCAGGAGCAGTAGCTCATGCCTGTAATCCTAGAACTTTGGGAAGCCAAGGCGGGAGGATTGCTTAAGCCCAGGAGTTTGACACCATCCTGGACAACATAGTGAGACCCTATCCATATAAAAAATACAAAAATTAGCAACGTGTGGTGGTGCATGCCTGTGGTCACAGCTACTTAGGGAACTGAGGCAGGAGGATTTTGAGTCCAGGAGGTTGAGGCTGCAGTGAGCCAAGATCACATCACTGCACTTCAACCTGAGTGACAGAGCAAGACACTGTCTCAAAAAAGCAAACAGAACCCCCCCCCCCCCAAAAAAAACAACTTACTATGGTCATAGGGTGGATTTACTAGTGCTGACATGTAAAAATTACTCTTATGGTCCAATGAAGAAACAAAGAATGGATTGTCTGTGTGCAGGATATGGCAGGGTGAGGTAGCAGTAGGAAAGAAATGGGTTGGGGAAAAATGGCGAGAATAAGCAGCTACTAATGACACCAAATAGGGTGGCTCCAGGTGAAAGTGGCACATTCCAGTGACAATATCCCATAATCCACCAATATTCTATGTTCCATTTTTTAAAACTAGGAACTGAATAATATGTTCCCATTTAGAAATCCGTTCTTTCTTAGCCACGGGATTTTATTTCACCCGTTATAATGGCTTTCATCCACTTATGTTGCTGCACCCTTTGCCAATTCTTTGAGAAGTAATAAAATTACAAATCTAGTTACATATGAGCAACAGAATAATTGTACCTCACAGATATACACTATTTGGGATTTGTTGTTATAGACCTGTTTTTAAGAGCTAACATATTTCTGAAAACAGTTTAGCCTCAGGAAAATAGTTCTGCAGGTTTGCTAGGTCCATAGGATGTTTCATGTATTTGGGATTTCTTGTTTATGAGTAACTCAGTAATTATGCTTTACTCTTTCATTAGGAGACATAGAACTTTATTAACATTACACCGAGCATAAGTCATATTTATATTTAATAAGACACCCCACCGTAGGTGCTATGTATCTCCTCTACTCTTTAAATGCCTAACACAAATTTGATGTGCTTCTCTGAGACTTTTGCTAGACTACCAACAAAAGTAATTGCTCTTTCATCTTGCTATTACATATTGCTTGAGACACTTCTGGTGTGTGTGTGTGTGTGTGTGTGTGTGTGTGTGTGTGTGTGTGTTTTGAGATGGAGTCTGGCTCTGTCACCCAGACTGGAGTGCAGTGGCGCAATCTTGGCTCACTACAAGATCTGCCTCCTGGGCTCATGCCATTCTTCTACCTCATCCTCTCGAGTAGCTGGGAATACAGGCACCTGCCACCACGCCAGGCTAATTTTTTGTATTTTTAGTAGAGATGGGTTTTCACCGAGTTAGCCGGGATGGTCTCAATCTCCTGTCCTTGTGATCTGCTCGCCTTGGCCTCCGAAAGTCCTGGGATTACAGGCGTGAGCCACCATGCCTGGCCTTTCTGTTGTATTTTTATGAGAGACAGCAAATGTGATGGTTAAGCACAAGGATTCTTGGAACACATTACCTGGCTTTTAGTCCTGGTTCTGCCCTAATACTTGTGCAATCTTGAGCAAGTTTCATTACCTCTGTAGTCCTTGATATTTTCATCTATAAGATGGGAATAATAGCAGTACCTGACTAATAATGACCTGAGAATTAGATGAGTAAATATACAAAAGGGGTTATAAAGTTGTCTGGTATAAAAGGGACTATAAAATTGTAAGTACTGTGTAAGTATGTGCTATTTTCTATCTCTATCTATCTAATCTAGTTTTTGAATATAATTGCTTAAATGTGTATCTCCCTCACTATTCTTCCTTTTTCTTTCTTTTTTTTTTAGAGGAGAGAGAATGGTTAACATTTATTAAGCTCTATTTATGTACAGGCACTGTTGTAGGCTTTTAAAAGGTGTCCACTCACTCACTACTCATCAGTGAAATGAGGTGCAAATACTTTATCTTTATCATCTAGAACATATCATTTGTTTTTGTGCCCAAACTTTTTAAGTCTTCTTAAAATTGCTTAGCATATGATAGGAATTTAATACATGTTAACTGATATAACATTGAAATCAAAGACTCCAGGGAGGCCTGTGAATGAGCTTCAGGAATTTCACAATTTGACACTGTTTATGTGAAACTTTTTCTAAGGCAAGTATCCCTATCTTTCATCAGATTCCTAATGAAATAATGTAATGAAAGTGGTAAAGAAAGAATCTTCCTAACTTCCATAAAAATATAAAAATTTCCAGATCCCTTTGGAATACATAATCTGAAGTTTATATATAAATTTATGAATACCCACTCATTAATGTGATATCTTCATTATTTCTTTTGTTCATCTTCATTTGTCTACAAGCAATTTTAAAATTCAAATTTACATAAACACAGGCACATGTACATGAGTAGACTAAGAAGCTATGGTGTCATTGGTGAAACAGAATTCTTGAGGTCTCTGGGTCCTTTTTTTTTTTTAATTGACTATTCCATTTTATTTTTTGTCACCCAGGCTGGAGTGCAGAGACGCCATCATGGCTCACTGCAGCCTCGACCTCTTCAGGCTCAGGCGATCCTCCCACCTCTTCCTCGTGAGTACCTGGGCTTACGGACGTGTGTCACCATGCCTGGCTAATTTTTTTCTATTTTTCATAGAGATGGGGTTTCACTATGTTGCCAGGTTGGTCTAGAACTCCTGGGTTCAAGTGATCCTCCTGCCTTAGCCTCCCAAAGTGCTGGGATTACAGGTGTGAGCCACTGCACCCAGCTGACTAGTCCCTTTATTTATTTATTTATTTCCATAGGCTTATGAGGAACAGGTGGTGTTTGGTTACAGGAGTAAGTTCTTCAGTGTTGATTTGTAAGATTTCCTATTCTTGAAAGACAAATGATATTTTTGTAAAAGTCAAAGGAGTAAAATTAACTGTTTGGGTTAAGGAATAAATCATTAAGTTTCTTCTCAGTACAGTCATGATAATGGAATACACAAACTGAAAACTCATTGAAGTCTTACATACTAGAAGTACACATATAAATGATCGCTTAAGAGTGGGCCATCAGAATTTACAACAAAATAGTTGGTAAAGTATAATACTGGTTGTAATGTGATGTTTCCATAAGGAGGAAATTTCCAAAACAGGGGAACAAGCTAGCCTTGAAAAAAAAAAGAAAAAGAAAAAGAATATTGGAGCACTTAGCTCAGTGTATGGATTATTACCAAACCAAATCAAACCAGATGAAACTGAATCTGTATGTATATGTTCTGAATGTATTCATTTCTGTCATATTTGTGTTGGGGGTAGGGGGAGGAGACAAAGACAGATGGATAGATCGACAGACAGGCAGACAGATGAATGGATCAATAGGTAGGTAGGGAGATAGAGAGATGGACAATATGCCGTCTTGGAGTCTCATGCAGAAACTCTAGAGATTGCCAAATAATATATAAAACTCTTTCTTCATTGTTAGAGAAGAAGTCCTCACTAATTTGTCCTTCTCACTATTCTTCTTTCAGAAATTTATCTACCTAATGCATGTGGGGCTTCAAGCCTAGATGACAGGTTAATAAGTGCAACAAACCACCATGGCACATGTATACCTATGTAACAAACCTGCACATTCTGCGCACACATCCCAGAACTTAAAGTAAAATAAATTTATCTGGGCGATAATATTTCAATTACTTTCTATATCCAATAATATTCTTTTTCAAAAGTAGACCTAAAATAGGTATCTACAGTCAAAACAATAACCACAACAAACGCAATAAATAAAAACTGACAAATACAGTCCCCCAACAACCTATTCCCCTCAATTTATCAGGGCACATTGTACAACTATTCTCATAGTCACTTTGGTCCAAGACATTCAAAGGAGAAAAAAAAGGCATAATTAAGCAATCAAGGTCTCTTGTCTTTCATAATCATTTGAAACATGGAAAAAACTAAACATTAAACTGGTAATGTGGGTTTACAGGATACCATACTAGAGAAAGAAATAAATGAAAGGAAGTGTGCTTGTCTCAAATACCACACATCACCACTGGGAAAAGGAGTCTGAAGTTGCTTTGAGTATCATGAAGTGTACTAGTCCACATAGAACAGACTCAAATCCTGCTTGGTAGAGGCTTGTCAGAGTTAAGAATTCTAACTATTGTTGAACAAATGTAATAAAATAATTTTAGAAATGATATAGAAGATGTTGCCTTCTAATTAGATAATTTCTTCATAAGGCATCAAGTCTATATTAAATAATTACAAAAGCTGTAAGTATATACAATATAATCAGTATGACTTTTGATACAACAGTACTATTGACATGGGCTGGAGAAACAAAAAAGCAAGACATGCCAAGAATCTTAAGTATGTCATTGATGAAATTCACTGTTTTTTGAGTTTTGTTATTAAAGAAACACTATGAGCTAAACATCTCCAGGGGAAATTGGTATGCTTGCATAAGTCCTGTTTGTTGTTTAAGGTTTGTGTTCCTTAGGGTTCTTACGGTTCACTTTTTTATGACATAAAATGATATAGTTCTTTTGCACCAAAGAAGAACTCTTTGTTTAAGACCTACTCCCTATTTACTTCTTACTGTCCCAAAATGATTGTGACGTTGCTCCATTATGACAGAATAATTCAGTGGAAGTGAGCATGCATTTTAGAATAAAACAGATATGAATCCCAATTCAGGATTTGCATCTACAAGGGGAGAAATATTGGGTGGATTCTATAACTTCCTGGAAATTCAATTTTCAGTAAATAAATAGATATAATAATAATAGTAGGAGGAAGAAAAAGGAGGAGGAAAAGAAGAAGAAAAAGAATACTGCGTTCTCTGAAAGGTTGTTGTATTACATAAAATATTCTCTGCAAAGTGCCTGGTAGAATACCTTGCACTAAAATGGTCTCAGTATATCACAATGGATTACATAGCTTAAATAGATAGTATATGATATCTATGGCCCAAATGCCTGCATTATCTATGGCAAATTCAACCTGCAATTATATTGGAAACTTTGAAAGTTTGGATAAGAAAGTTGACCAAATTGAAGTCTGTTTAAAATCAACAGCTCTACATTACACATGATTACTTTTTCAAAATTATAATCTTTTAATAAACTGAGGAATTTAAAAAATTATATGCTATGTAATTAAAAGGCATTCTAATCCACTTCTAAGCTCAAAGATTTGTCTGCTTTTGGTCCTTATAAGAAAAAGCAGAAAATAAATTTTATATAATTTGTCATTTTAAGGGAAAATTGGCATTATATTTATGATATTTACAATCTTTCCCTATGTGGTCTGTAGTTCACAGAACCACAATTTAAGATAAAAAAGAGATAAAATATGATCAGTGAATACTATTTGAAGAGCATAAGTATCACTGAATTAGATTATGGAAATGAGATGAACAATATACTATGAACATAGTTATAAGATGCCTTCTTACATAGTATGCAAATGTGGAAATTGCATTTGAAACTAAATTTTGCCATTTTTAGAATTTACTACCATCAGGGTTCATTTTGCATGAATGTCTGTGCAATATTTTTTATTGTTTTTTGGGCTCCCTTGCTGCACATTGGGAAGTCTGAATGTGTCACTATTCATTTATGCAATAAAGAAAGTATTATTCCAATATTAAGTTATTTTTATTTTCTCTGTTGACTATACATTTAATTTATTCAACTGTTAATCGTAAGTCATTAACTACTGTCATAAGGTAGTAGTGATCTAATCATCAATGCAAACTGGAGAATCTATCTGGATGAAATTAAACTTAATAGCCATTTCAAAGCTCTATTTTTCTAATTGAAATTAAGTGGGCGGCTTTGAATCCTATGGAAAAATTGCTTTCCACTTGCTTCTCACTTGCTTTCTCCTGCCCCCATGCCTAAGTGTCCTCAAGTTCTCTTGACCGAACCTTTTAATGACTGTCACATATCTTCTAATTATTGCTTCAGATTCTGCTTTAGTTTGTGCCCTCATTCTGTCTCACTGATATTATTTTACCACTCTAAGTGGCTGTGGTGTTGCAGTCCAGTTTCTTCATGTCTACTAGAGTTCTCATTCCAAAATGAAATCTGATCATGTCACTTCCATGATTAAACTCTCCAATGACTCCCATTGAACTGTAGGAAAATTCCAAATGTCTTAGCAAAAGACATGCTTATATTTTAGTTTTCTTTCTGCCTCTCTTCCTGTTAACTCTCCCTTTCAATTATAATATGGAACAACATCTCTGAATACAGTTCCTCATCTCCAGGTGGCAATGTGTGTATGATTCTTTGATACTTAGCTGAATTGTTATTTGCTCTGAAAGTCTTCTAAGACCCTCCTCAGATTTATTTACTCCAATCACACACGATTGTATACTGTTATTTCACATGCAGTATTTTCCACATTGTACTGTAATTTATTTGGTACATTTTTATTTGCCTCAAATTTCTGCTTTTCAAGGATTTTCTTGAAGAAGAAAGGATATCTGGTTTTAAATGTGTCCTTTATTATATGCATGAAGGCATAGAAAAGCATGAAGATTAATGATGTTAGCATATATGCACGACTTTCTTATTAGTTAAGTACCTCCAAAGTTCTAAACATCTCTCTCTTGAAATAAGTTTTACATTTGTCCATTAATCTTTTAATAAACTACCCTATTCTGACCTCAGGTCAAAAAATTAAAATATCTGTGGTCCTTTTAATTTGTAAAATTAGCTTCTAATTATTTATTTAGTTAAGCCCTATAGTATGGCTGTAAAGAAGGTGGCTGGAAAATTGCAGTACAGTGAATTCAAACCTATTTTTAGACTATTCAAATTAAGGCTGTTTGTGACAAATACACAGTGGTTTATTTTATAAACCATCCTAATAACACATGAAGCGTGAATTACAGATATGAAGGGATATTTTAAAAACAACAAAAATAATACACCAACATGTATGAGACAAGGGAAGTGAAATGGAGGTTGCAAGAAGAAATATACAAAGAAAAGATGCAGAGAGTAAATGGAAAATCCTGAAAGATACATTAATGTATGCCCAAAGACAATGAATGCCATTCAGTTACAAATATACTGGAAATAAAAATGGAGCTAATTAGTATGAACAAGAAAATACAAAAATGATCAGTAATAAGGAAGAGCAATATGCAGGATAAGTTGTGTGAGACTCAAAACAGGATGGGGAAGATTATAAAATGAAGCCAAGGGAGTACAACATGATAAAGGAAAGATGGCAAATAAAGAGAAAATTGTGAGGATGATCAAGATAAATAAAACAACATTTTTCAACTGCAGGAAGGGCAAGAGGTCAGATTCCTCAGAGATGGATTTATTGACAGCAAAGGTAGAGGTGATGATAAAATTAATTTTGGGGGATGCTCAGTGTCCACAAATAGTAGAGAGGTTGATGAAGCAAACACAGTCATACATTTCCCAGGGAATAGGAAAAAATTGTTGAAGGAAATTAAGATTGCTGTGTAATGCTTAATCAATTGAAGAAGTTTTCTTTTACATGTTTCATTCTATTTAAAACAAAAGGTAAAATTAAACAATACTACTACTGCAACTTGGCTACTATAAACATTTTTAGAGTCGATTCCAAGTATCATGGACCTGCCAATTATATGAAGAACATACAAGACACTGAAAAATATCTTTAAGATAAATCTAGTAAACACTAAGACAGCAGAGTCAAGTTAAAAGATGTTGCCACAGACAAATACCCAGGCCACCCTTTATGTATTTTATTTTAAATTTCAGGAGGAATGAATAATTACGTAACTAGAATTTTTCCAACTGAAATTGTTTAAAGATTGTTTTTTCTAAGTTGGATTTTAAGCATTAAAGAGCCAATAGATTTTTGTGTGTGATTTTATTTTGCTTCTAAGTTTACTTGAATCATTTCCTTAACCCTAGTAAACAAATCTTCAAATAATAAAGTGAAACGTACGGATTTTTATAGAATTAATCTAGAAGGCATTAATCAAATTCCCTAAAGAAAATGCACAAAATGTCAGTATCATACCAAAATGCATAATTTTTAGTATTTTGTTTATTATCAACACTATAACTTTGACCTAAGAGCAGATTATTATTTGTTTTCCTCATGGAATGTTTATCAAATGCACAAATTATTATTTTTGGGGGTTGATGATCTTGAACAAATTTTAGGCAGTTTGAATGATATAAATTTGTTAACTAGAAACTCAGAAAATTCATGTATTATTACTGTAATATCTGGTTGTCCACAGCGAGGCATATACTTTATTAGGTAAATTACTAGATATAATTTTACAGATTTTCCACAGTCTACATTATTTGACAACAGTTTAACATCAAAAAGAATCATTCAAAAAAAGTGATTCAACATGTGTAGATACAGGATCTGTTACTTGAAAAAATAGCCTATTTAATGCTGTAAGGGTACAAAATTAAAACTGGACCTCAACACATAATAGAGAGACTATCTATATGTGCTACTAAAAGGCAGAGAAGGAAAACTACCATAAAGAGTTTCTGATAAAATGCTTAGGGAATTTGGAAAATGGAGAAATTCATGGCAATAAAACTTCTTTTCAATTGGTCATTCAAAAAATATTTTAGAATATATGGAGGTTGAATATAAAAATAAGGGTAAAAATTAGACAGATGGAAATGTGAAGTAAACTTTCTAGAAGAATCAAAAACCCCAAACAAGGAGGTGCTAATCTCTATTAAGTTCCTAGTATGTACCTGGTGTTTTACACACCTTCTGTCATTGATCTTCGGAATATTTGTGCACTGACGCAAAAATAGTTGTGGTTGTAACTTCACAGAGTTAGTTCTTTCAAAGGTGGGTATGATTATTTCTATTTTACATGTAAATCAATTTAGAATCAGCGATGTTAAGAAGCTTGCCTAAGGTCTCGCATGACCTAAGTGAGAAGGCAAGATTCAATTTCGGGAAGTTCTATGTTTATAATCCAGGCTCTGGAATTTCTTGCTGGTGATTCGTATGGTGTATATATATACAAGATCCGGGTGAGATTTCAGTGTGGAGGTGATGGTTGGTGCTAGATCATGGTGTACATTTTTGAGTGCTTAAAGGCAAAGTATGCCCGACAATTACGGCAATGTACAAATAGAGGGATCAGCATTGTCACACAGAAACTACCCACCGGAAAGTTAGCAGCAGAAAACTAAATCAGGAATCTAGAGATTTTGATCTCAAAGGATGATTGTCAGATCTCCCTAAGACCTAAAGAAACAGATTCTTGTGCCAAAGCATTTGCTGAATATCCTGTCCTAATAGATGCTCAGGTTAGTTTCTTATTTATTTTACTCCTTAGTACTGGGGTAGAAGAGAAGCCAAAGATGAAAACAGAAAAAGGCACACGATAAGACAAAGCATAGGAGATAGGGTCATAAGGTTTTAGCACAAATTGGGTGGTCAGTTGTTTTACTTGCTACAGAGAACTTTAGAACGTTTCTTTTCCTTATTCAGGTGTACTACATCCTCTATATTATAAGAACTAAGACTACTATTCCACCTTTCTTTCCTGTGTCTTGTTAGAATGAAACTATTTATTTATTTATTCTTTTTCCCACACAGAGTCTCGCTCTGTTGCCCAGGCTGGAGTGCAGTGGCCCAGTCTTCGCCCACTACAACCTCTGCCTCCTGGTTTCAAGCGATTCTCATGCCTCAGCCTTCTGAGTAGCTGGGATTACAGGCACCTGCTACCATGCCTGGCTAATTGTATTTTTAAGAGATAGGGTTTTGCCATGTTGACCATGCTAGTCTGGAAATCCTGGCCTCAAGTGATCCGCCTGCCTTGGCCTCTCCCAAAGTTCTGGGAATTACAGGCCTGAGCCACCATGCCTGGCCGGGAACTACTTAAATTAGTACTCTGTGATAGTCCTTTTTCCTTGAAATATCTTTCTTCCCCTATCTGCAACATGGTAAAATTCCATGCATACTTCAAAACCAAGCTTTCTTGATTTTTCTAATACATGAATCCTACTGATTCTTCACTGGGGCATACTTTTTCTCTCTTCTAAAGTTTCCCAGCATTTACCTGGTACTTATAACATCATACTTGTAATTGTCTACACATATTATAAATATTATGCTCAGATTTTATATTTTTATTAGATTTTAAGCTCCTTAGAAAGTGTTTAATAAATATTTCTTAAATAATGCAATGTTGTCCCTCCCACTTCCCACTCCCACTCCTAAATGAATCCTAAACTACTTCTGTGAGAGAACAAAATAATTTCCAAGTAAAACTCCAAGGAAGGAGAAAATTAAATTTCTATTTTATAATATCACAAGAGTAAGGTAAATCTTACTATTCAGGTAAATCTTATTATTCAGATGATATCTGTTATTTTATGTAATAGATAATTGAATGTCTTATTATTATTATTATTTGCTACTGTTTCCTCTCTGATTTTTGGCTTATTTTGCTGGGGAAAAATAGTTGAAAGAGATTTGGCTTCCCTGGTACCTCTTAAGACAACATCAAATACTTTATAAGGTCCTTCTCTACCTTAGAAATTGGTGTCTTTGTTAAATGAACTTTTTAATCTTGCTCGTTGATCTTACTAAACATTTTAAAATTTGAGAAAAAGACATGGCAACTTCTTCCACTCTCCATCTATTAGTAGTAATCCTCAAATAAGTTTCACTATTCAAACTGGATTTCCCATGCAATTGTTATTTCCTTTATCTGACAATTATTTTTGAGTTTCTACTGTTTGGAATCCAATTCTAGGTGTTGGTAATACTGCAGTGAACAAGACAGGCAAGTCCCATGATCTGATGAAGTTAGCATTTTGGTGAGTTTGGAGATGATAAATCAATATTGATTGACAAATACATATAAGTGGTAATAGGTGTTATGCAGAGTATTAAAATGATAGGTGATATGCAGAGAAATATGTGATAATGATAGGTGGTATATAGGATATTGTGATAGCAAATGACTAAGTGGCTACTTTTTGAAATGGCACTTAAGAAAATCCTTTGCAAGCAGGTAAAATTTGAATGACAGAAAGAAGAAAACTATATAAAGAACAGTAGCAAGAGTGTTCTAGTTTTCTTCCTTTGTTTCTTTTCTGAAGACAGAGTCTTGTTCTGTTATCCAGGCTGGAGTGCAGTGGCTCAATCTTGGCTCACTGTAACCTCTACATCCCGGGTTCAAGTGATTCCATGCCCAATTAATTTTTGTATTTTTAGTCGAGTCAGGGTTTCGTCATGTTAGCAAGGCTGGTCTCAAACTCCTGGCCTCAAGTGATCCTCCTCCTTGGCCTCCAAAAGTGCTGGGATTAGAGGCATAAGCCACCCTACCGGGCCAAGGATTTTCTAGACAGAAGAAACAGTAGGGACAAACCTTTAGGACAAAACTGAGTTAACATGTTTAAAAAAAATGAATGAAGACCAGTGTGGCCGTAGCAAAGTGAAAAGAAGGGAATGGGATGAGATGGAGCTAGAACGTTGGAGGGGGTTGAATCATGCAGAGAATATTAAACCAGGATTAGATGTCAGATTTTTTTCTAAATAGAATGGAAATTATTGTAAAGCTTTGAATAGGAAAATGGCTTGACTTGATTTACACATTTAAAAGATCATTCTGGCAATTCTTGAAGAAGGTATGATAGGAGAGTTAGAACATAAGTAAGGTGACCAACTGGAAGCTTACTATAGTAGTCCAGAGAATGATGATGGGTGTCATGGACCATGATGGCTTAATGGAGACAGAAAAAAAGCAGATGTGTTCAGGTTGCTTTAACACAGGGCTGAGAGGTCACAGTGATTATTTAGACTGTGGTGTGTTCAGATACAAGTCACGAATGAATCCTAGATTTTTACCTTGTACAACCAAGTAGCTGGAGTAGTTCATTTATTATGGTAGGAAATAACAAGAGAGAAACAGATTTTGAGTGGGAAGGAAAATAAGTATTCTTGTTTAGTCTTGTTAGTTTAAGATGCATATTAAACATCCAAATAAAGACATCAAAGAAACAGTTGGATGTATAGGTCTGAAGATCTATGGTCAAGACTGACTGTAGAGATTTTCATCCTGAATAAAATCATCTAGACTATTGTAGATAATAAGGAAATAAAGGGGTTCAAGATCAATCCCTGGGAATCTCAACAAATAGGTGAAGAGGAGGAGGCAGAATTCTCAAAGAGGCAGAAGAAACATTTTGACTGCCTAATGCCAGAGAAGAAGGTATTTTAGGACAGAGCTCAACTATGCCAAATACTGCTTTTTGCCGCAGAATAGTCTAGGCCTTGGAAGTATAAAAAGTAATATAACCTGGCCCCTGAACCTAAGTTCATATTCGAATGGGAAACACAGGGAAACAGACAATTTTACTCTGATGTATAATTGTGAAAATTCAGGGTATTATAGGAGCACATAAAAAGGACACATCCAACCAGACTTGGGGGCTGAGGAAAGCAATTTGGAATGGCCTTTTGGAGGAAAAATTAGAAAATGTGGCTAGGTAGAACAGCATTCCTGGTTAAAAATAAATCTGGAAAACCAACTTAAAGTTTGGTAACTTGTAGGTAAGCTTCCAGGATGGATAGAAGTTCGATTCAGCATAGGATATAATGCTAGAGAGATAAGCAGCAGCCAGATCATGGAGAACTTTGAAAGTTATACTAAAGAGTTTGAACTGTTTTTCCTAAAGGCTATTGGGATTCATAGAGAAATTATTAACAGTGAACAACTAGAAAAACAGTTTGCATCTTGGAATAATCTCTCTGGCAGCCAGCCCCAGGAGAATGGCTGAGAGTGGGTCAAGAAGTCTGATGTGAATATTGTTTATGAACGTATGGTAGAAATTCAATCAATAGGTGATGAGAACCTGAACTAAAGAAGAGGAAGCACATTTTTTTTTTTAAATCCTAAAGTCCATGTATTTTATAATAGGTCATAAATAGCAAAGATGGACACTATTTTTAATTAAGACAGAGGGTAAGTTTGAGCCAGTAAATGGAGCTCCTTAATTTGGAATTTGGTCAGCAAAAACTGGTAAATAATTCCTGACAGATGGCAACACAGAATCTTCTGTGACCATTAACATCAAGATCTCTGCTTTATGCTTCATCCAAGAGATGCAACTTCTGACAACGTAGACATTTCCAATTCTTTAATAGGTCCTTTTCCACAAGAGTGCTTTTCCCTTTTATGGAAATACTGAGGTCTCTCTTAATTAATAATGTTTATAATAATGTTGATAGTTAAGATAATAATTATTTGGAGACTTTATATACTAAATGAGAATTGGCACATGCCTCTCGGGTGGCTAATAGGTGACATATCAAAGGGCTGAAGACTCGACTAGAGATCAGAAGCCATCTCCAAGGATTTTGATAAACTGGATTTCTAATTCAATCTTGAGTACATATATATATATATATATATATATATATATATATATATATATATTTTTTTTTTTTTTTGTAGCTCACTTCTGCTACTCACTTTCTCCCTAGTGTCTATAGATATAGCTCCTCTCTCTGCAATTCTGGAATCTTTGATTCCCTAAAAATGTGGAACTCATGCATGGAATGTGCCAATGGCATTTCTGGTGGTAATGTTCTGAGACATGGAGGGTGTTACAAAATTTTGTTCAGAGATCTACATAGAGACATTTCCCATTGTTAATGTCAACTAAATTGGCCAAAATGTGTTCCAATTTATGTATCAAAAATTATGCAATGAGAAATTTAGAACATAAAACATTAAGAACCCATATAAATGTTTACGTTGTTAACTAGTTTCAGGAACTGCCTGAATCTCTTATTTGGTAATTAATCATGTGTTGCCTGGAGATATCACCTGTATTGTCCTATTTATTAGTACTTAATTCTTCCACCTTCACATAGCCACAGACTGTTTTGTAAGCAATCAAAATGCTAGAAATCATTAGGAAAATGCTGTAATTATATGGGTGAGGAAACTAAGGTCCAGAGATATAAATACTTCTTATATTTCTTAGTCTGCCAGAAGTGGAATGCAAACTCAGATTTCCTGTTTTCAAGCTCAATGTCTTTGCTTAAAACTCTTGGACAGAGGAAATACATCTAATACTAAAGACCATATTGTTTTTTACTAAAATTTACATCATTTTGACTTGATGCTTTTAAGTTGTTGATGCCTACAATGTCCTAGAATAATCTTTTGATATTTATTAAGAGAAATGTGATTTTCAAATTATTTTTGAGATGGGGTATTTCTCCATCACCCAGGTGGGATTGGAATAGCACAATTACGGCTCACTGCAATCTCAAACTCTTGGGCTGAAGCAACCCTCCCTCCTCAGCCTCCCAAGTAGCTTGCGACTACAGCCGAGCACCACCACAGTGTGCTAATTTTCTTTTTTTTAATTCCTTGTAGAGATGGGGTCTTTCTATTTTGATCAGGCTGGTTCCTAACTCCAGGCCTTGAGCAGTCCCCCCACCATGGTCTTCCAAAGTGCTAGGATTACAGGCATGAGCCACCATGTCTGGCCTTCTGAAATGTGATTTTATGGGATTTGCACTGTCTAAAGTAACCGTTAAAGTTTTCTCCCTTTCTTTCTCACCTGAGAACAGAAATCACATTAACTCAGTCTTTCCAGGCCTTTTTGAAACTCTATATAATTAGCCCTTTTAAAAAGAAAAACAAAATGTTTGTAAATATCGTATTTCCTCATCTGAGGTTTGGAAATGAAGTGATAAACTGCTTTATGATGTCATCCTATAGTAAAATTTTCCTACCAAAATCATGAAAACATTACTTTCTGTAAATATAATTATAGTTGAGGGTTCAGTTTTCTAATGTAATCTAAATTAAAATAAAAGTTAAAACCAACAGGCACATCACTGTGTCAATAAAAACTAAGCATAATATTTCCCAAATGTATTACGATAAACATTTTTGTTCTTATATCTCCTTTTATAAATACTGACCTGCACATATTTCCTATCAAGGCACACTTCTTGAATTTTCAGGTGAGGCAGAGCAGAAGCTTCTATGTTTTTATTTCTTTGCATCAGTTATTAACCAGAAAAGGACATATTGAAGGATGAAGGCACTGGCAAGAAATGAATTCTGAAGAAGAGTCACAAAGAGAAGAAATTAAGAAAAATTTCCTAAGAGTGACAATACTTTTCAAAAAAAAAAAAAAAAAGAGGCAATAGAAAAAGGGGGAAATTATGAAAGGTGTTGATGATAGTCCTAGAGTGGAGAGCTCAAGTTATTCATAAACACAAATAGGGTATTTGTAGCATTTTGTCAGCTTGAGAAATGTAGATGTTGCAAGATGGAGTAAGGAAGGTTATAAGAAATTCCCTCAAGTCAATAAACGTCAATGAAAGTATGCCTAAGAATCATTTGCAAGAAAAAAGTGTTACCTAAGATAATGAGGAATCATAAAAATTCAGTGGAGAAAACTAAGGAATTTTGTTACCCCACTTATTAGAAAAACATTTAAAAATTGTGGTATAGCACAAACCATAATCAGAAGATTTTTCTATTTCTCATATCATACTATTATGTAGATAGTACATGTTTAAATCAATCGCACCCTAATGTAATATGTTGACATTTTATACATATTTTGTTTTATATGAATTACTCCATGATTTTAATTTACTAGATATGTATGCATTTTATCAGTTGGTTTTTTTTTTACATTAAACAGATGGTACTTACTATCCCTTTTATTATAAATGATTAGAATTTGGCTACCCACTCAATATTTTTATTTTGTCTTTCTGATTTATAATGTCTGTGTTGATGATGAACTCCATTCACACATATAAAAACATACATATACATACATAAGTATTCTATATAGAAAAATCAACTATAATCATTTAATATTTTGAAAGAAAAACTTATATAGAAGAATCTGTTAGTATAGATAGTTGCATAGCTATCTATTTCCTTATAGAAGGAAAATATTTCATACATGCAGCATATTTATAGACATGTATGAAATATTTTCCTTCTATAAGGTCCAGGTTTGTAAAGAAAAGCGCCTTTTCCTAAAAAATAAATGCTTCCTCTTTTTTTTACTTTACATATTTTCTTTCAATCGCAAAAATATATTTAAAATAAAATATATTTTTGCATAATGTCATATTAAATGTGGCTTTTAATGATTGGTTTTGGTGATTTTTGAAGATTTTTGTATTTAGATGGCATACACATTTTCAATCATGTCTTAATTACTTTTAAAAATGCTGCACTGGCTTAGGGACAAGACAGATAACTTGTTAAGCATTTGAAATTTCTGAGCTGTTTTCTCAGTTCTGGCAGTCACTACCCAAGTCCAGATTGTAACCTCCTTTCTGCCTCCAAAGCCTGCCTTGGCTCCGTGTCCAGTGAGGGATTATGGATTTAGCAAGGAAGGTAAGTGTGACTACAAGCATTGGCTCACCATCTGCTCCCCAGCAGAGCATGGGCCAACCTGCATCGCCTGCAGCAAGACCAGGGCACTGTTCTGCAGCCAGCCCTTTCCAACCTGGCTCAAGGCACACAGCACATTCAGTCAGATGATTAGGTCTAAGTAGTCCATATGTAACAGAATATTTTTCCTAAATACCAAAATGAAAACAAAATGAATGCCATTTTTTTCATTCTCCTTACTCGATACATCAAGTTTTACACAAATAAATACTCTCTTAAGGTTTATGCAAATGATAGAAAAATAAAACTATGCATTATTTAGCAGTTCTCCTATTTCAAGATCTAACAGACTTTATTCACAGCATGTTTTTCCCTAGTTTATGCTGGCCTTCTTTTCTGATTCGACTTTTTAATTCATCTTTTTAAATTATTCCTTTTTAAATCATTATCTTATGTGTCTTCATAGATTTTCATGTATTAATCTATTATTAATTTTTACTATACTCAACTTAATCTTAAATTGTTTAAAGCTCTTTTAAGAGTAAACACTTGCCTATGCTTTAAAAGTAGCTTGTCCTTTAACATTTTACATATTTGATCCAGTAGCCTCATTCAAACCTAACTGTCAAATAAATTATAATTTTATTATGTGCATTTTTATGCACAGAAGAACCAAGCACTAAACAGGAAAGTTAACCTTTGGGTTCAGGCATCAAGATTATTTTTCAATTCTCAAGAACTAAGATTTCCAGCCACCCACATTAGCACATTTTATTCTTTTTTTTGTATTTATCAATAATATGCTATTATATGTTTTTGTATTTTGCTTCAGGTCAAGTGCCTTAAAAAAAAAGATTTCCATAAATAGCAGAAAAACATGCAGTTGAAAGTAGCTTTCTGCTTCCTTTAGCCCTGTTGCTGATTTGAGCACACAGAGTGAACATGAAAATAAGCTGAACAAACATCTCACCCTTTTTACTTAAACTGTTGTCTGCCTGACTGCAGAATGCACACAGAAAACAATCTAAAATTGTATAACCCATAATACAGTATATTAAATTACAACATTGGTCAGTAATGGAAACTTATTCCCAGATATAAATTATTTACAGCCCATTTAAGTAATCCATATTCAGGTGTGGCAATGAAAAAAAAGTGCAACATAAATCTTTAATGCTGACCGGTTGAGAGAGCAGAGCTGAGGATTACAGACATTTTAAAGAAAAAAAACTAAACGAATTGATATAGCCTGTTCAGTGGCTTACTGCACCAGCGTGCTAATAAATTGACGGATGGCGTGTCAGGGGTAGGAGTTGAAATCCTAGCATTTCTAACTAAGGCGGGATCTAATATCAGACTACCAAAATAAGGAGTTTCTGAACCTGGTTGTCACAGGAAACAGCCTGTGCATCTTTTTGTATATGCAAGTGTTCAAAATATCATATTTCAACATGAAAATCCATGAAGGATTTTTTTAAAATTAACTCAGTAACTGCATTAGTAATTTCAACGAGCCACATAAATTGTGTTATAAAACAGAGAGGGTATATTAAAGGTAAGCGTTTCTTTTTCTTCTTCAAGGAGTTGGGGCCAATGCTTTATTTTGGGAAATAAACTTATCAAAGAAAATCCCTTTAATCCTGTTTTACATTTCCATGGTATATAGAATAGAATTCATCAACCAACTTAAAGGGGGAAAGGAAGCAAAGACTTCTGGAGTGTTTCGCACTATTTTTAATACAAACTGTGCAAGTTGTTAGCTACTTCAGTTTGAAGTATAAAAGATCATGGTGGGGGAAGGGGGGTGGTGCCTTCATGTTGCAATTTCTTTTGTTTCCTGGAGCAGTACCTATATTAATTCATCTTACAAAGATCATTGCTCAAGAACTAAATTTTGCATATATTAGAAAGCAGAATTAGCATTGCACCGTGTACAACATTCCACGCTAACTTCTCTCCAAGCAACCATTAAAGGTCATGTTTTGACGACTGAATGGCATGTCGGCACCTTGGTTCCCTGGAGAGGCATTCCCCAGGTACATGCAAAAGGTTATTAAATTACCTTCCGAGCAACACTATCTCTTCGGATGAAAATAATTACAGGCTTTTAGAGGCATCAGAATGCTTTCTTTCTTTCTCTCTCTCTGTCTCTCTCTTTTTTTTTTTTTAATAAGATGAAGATGCAGTACCTAATGACCATTTTTGTGTGTGAGTCATATAGCCTGTCAGTGGTGACAGGACAAATGAGCGTAATGGCATAGCTTAAAGGGGAAAGGTTCATTTTAAATAGTGACAAATAATATTTAAATGGCATTGTTGGAGACCCATCATGCTTGTAAAATGTAGTTTGTATCTCTTCTTCATCCTTTAATTTCATCACTGTCAAATGGCATTAGCTGTTAACATGCAACATCAGGTGCAGATATAATTTTTAACTGCTAAATGTGTCCATAACCAAACATAATATATCTTGATTTTTCCTGATTTTTTTGGTACTATGGATAACTCATTCCATAATGTAAAAGACAAAATGTATCTGGGGATTTGATTGTAAAGACAACTTTACTAGATGGATAAAATAACAGCTTTAAAATATAATTCCTTGAATGTTATTTCTTGTCAAAGTTCAAAAATGGAAATGAGTTAATTGTTAGGCTAACTCTAATTAACTGATTGGTAATACCATGGACAAGATTACCAGCTGTAGCGATTTGGTCAAAAGAGTCATGGGCAAACCAAATGTAATGAACTGTATGCTGTCTGTACTTGGAATAAGATGGTGAACATAAAAAAGATTTTCCTTTGATGCAAATGTATAACTTCGGAACATGTAATAAGTGTAAATCACATCACCAACAAGCAACATTTTTCTATTCTTTGTCTAGTTATGGAACTTGAAAAAGTTAACCGAAAGTCTATGCTGTCTTTTCAGTTTTCCTGACATAATACAGTGCCATAATAAAAATATATGGAGAAATGGTAACTGCTGATATATCCTGTGTATAGAATTGCAATTCTAATTTCAAACTTTCATATAAAGCCTTCTAATACTTAAATATTTTTACACAGCTTCATCACATTTATTGCTACTTTATTTTCAGATCACTTAAGCCAAAACTGGAGACAGTTTAGGTACCTTTGAGTTGTTAAAAGTTATAGCCAATTTTCTCAAAAATTATACCAGCTAAAAACACAACATTAAATATTTACCCTGTTGGATGTTAAAAAACGCTTACAATGAAAAATGTTCACATATTGACTATTCAAAATGGCCTTCACTTTGAAATTGTGAAATGGAAGGGATTGCAGATGTACAAGAATAAATATAAAAACAAATGAGTTGACTTGAAGTGTTGCCGGCTTTCATAAACATGCTACTGCAATAACATGTGACATTAATATTTAATTACAAAAGCACTGCTGCAAAATCTTTGAAATTAATGTTTTGCAAAATTAACATTCAGTGCACAGAAGCAAAGTCGTTCCAGGCGCGACTGTGATTAACAATGCCATTCACTTTACATATTATATTAATATATTATTCAAGCTACGAATTAACACCTCCTAATTTAAATAAGGTGCTACATATCATGATGAGCTAAAATGCTTTTCTTAAAATGGCCCGTCTGATTTTAAGCAATCTGTGTTTATCATTTAATATTTTGTTATTGAATACTGTTCTCCGTAAAACTCCTTCCACTTTAATTTCAAGCAGAGGAGACCTCATTAAACTGGTGCCTTCCGTTTCTAGGACTGTTAAACCATTTGAACCATATTTTGTTTGCTAGCTACGCCAGCAGTATTGAAATACTACTGTGTGTATGAGTGTACTCGTAGACAGCCATACTTTTACTTTTAGGGCTCTGAGGGATCCTACCGAGCAATGTGCTTCTTTGCTTTCAATGAGACACTTGTTTGCACAAATGTCGCCACTATCATTATGTCACAGATTTCTACTTACTCACTCCGATCGAGGTGAACGCAGTTCCTTGGAGGGAGGAGCTGCAGTTTCAAAACTGCCTCTCATACTGAACCTCAGAGCTTACCAGTTCCCTTTGAAAGTGTGAAGACTTGGAGATGATGTAAATTTCTCATTCTAAACTATGAATGTGGGATAATTGTCATTCCTGTTCAGAATCCATTTATCAGGAAGGAATTCAGAGGGCCATTTCTGTTTTACTGAGGCCAATGCAAGGGAGAGGTTCTTGTTTGAAGAAAAAAAAAAAAAATACCTGAGCAGGTAAAATTGCTCTGTAGACAACATCATTTTAGAGCCTCAGAATCTTGTCCCATCATGACAACTTTGGGGCAACAAACTTCAATGATAATTTGTTACCATAGCATTTTTAATATGTTTGAAATGAAAAGACAATTATTGATGTTCTGAGAAAATATTTAGTAGCAAAAATCCATGCCTAAGACACTGCAGGATAATCTTGGTGTATTCTAAAACAGTTTCTAAGTTATGGTTCCTTAGGTTCCAAGTTGATCAACAAATATATGGAAATGATGAAATCGGGCTGCAACCATCTCACAATTTTAGAACCCTGGAATGAGCAGCTTTCATTTGTCGGTTTCAGGTTGAAGAACCATAGGCGTTATTTCTACATATCTCCTGTGTCATGTAATTCAGACACAGGTTCAATTATCTAGCTGAATTGAGTAACAATTTTGAGATCCTAAAAAAATAAATAAATAAAAAGATCTTTAGCAATGCAAAACCACCTTCACACCATGTATTTAACCTAACTAAAGAGTGTAGAGACCAGTAGGATATTAACCAGTATACAGTTGCATTTTCCCACTTTGCTAAAAAAAAGCACTAAAACCCTTAATAGCACAAGTTTCTCTTAAAGGGCTGGACTAGTCTTGGTTGGCCTTACATTCAATGTCGATCTTTTATTTTATTTAATTTTTTTAGAGACAGGATCTCACTTTGTTGTCCAGGCTGGAGTGAAGTGGTGTGATCATAGCTCAATGCAGCCTCAAACTCCTGGGCCCCACAATCCTCCTCCCTCAGCCTCCAGAGTAGCTGGAACTACAAACCTGTGCCACCAGGCCCAGCTTGTCAATCATTTCTTGCTTATATGCCTTCTAATTTTTTTAATGTATTACACATCTATTCTTTTCCTGAAAAAATGTTTCTTTAAATTATTTTATAAAGTGTTATTCTAGTTCAATGTTATATGTCATTTCAACAGGAGAAACCCTAAATCAGAAAATTTTGCATACTTATTTATTAAAATGATAAATAATGGTTTTGATGATGCTGCTGCAATGGAACTTTCCAAGATTGTACACTTTTTAAGAAAGATTTATTTACAGCTCGGTAATATATTTTAGCTTTTCAATTCCCAAAGAATGTGGAAGAAATCAGAATTTTTCAAGGTGACAGTTTATGTGGAAATAATCTGCCTATGCCTTTCACGCAAAATAATTTGTAAAATGTTGGTCAATATGAGTTGGGTTGACCATCAGCTCTGTAGTATTTACTCCAAAGATAAAAGGATATTCCATAGTTATGGAAATATTTTAAATTCTGAGTTAAGCAAACAAATATTTTTATTCAGGACTTCTCACAGCCTCGATGTTAATTTGCACTGTGGCTCTCCAGGTAGAAAATATTATAGCACATGCAAATTTCCTCAAATTTATTTGACCATTGATAATTTTTCCATAGATCATCATGGAAAATGTGGGCCACATTTTAGAAAATACGAGTCTAAAAAAATGCTAATCATGAGCAATTGAAATGAAATCCCAAATATTTCGGTGTTTTGAAGACAACCACATTTTAAAGATCATTATTTTATTTTAATGATTCTAGAAGGTAGAGAAAGGCAAATCTATTTTTTAAAAGTCTATTAAATGACTCTTAAAAACATAATTTTCTGGTACTAGCTTAACAATATTTATTTATTTATTTAGATGGCAGTAGTACATAAAGAAAGCTCTTTAAACAAATGTTTTCCAAACTATAAATTTCCCTAGAAAATATATCATAAAAAACTAAAAGTCACTAAATATGTTAGGGTATTCTTTGCCAAAAGCAATGGGGGGCAGAGAGGGGCATTTAAAACACTGCAATACAATGTAAACCAAACTACAAAGAATTGTAATGTTGTTTGAAAATTGAGGACAATAAAGGTTATTCAGGGTGAAGCTTTGTCTTAACTCTTGATGAATGATGTCTATTTCTTATGATTTAGTCCAAGATAATGGTATCTAGGAAATCCACACCTTGTAAATAAATATGTTCTATAAATAGTGAACTGATCCTTTTATTTATATTTTAGATAAAAAAATTATAATGAGAAGCTATGTTACATCCTGGAGTAAATACCATTCTCTGTTATCGAAGAGAGAAATATCATATTCCTAATTCCATGCCATATCACAGCAAAGCTCCAGGGTACCAGAGTAGTTCATTTTCTAAATGCCAATTAGCAATTAGTTCGATCTTATTGATGTAGACACAAGATTGAAAAATGGGGAACTTCTGACATTAATCCTCCCACCACAAGTCAGCTTAATTGCAAACCAACATAATTACAGATGCCCAAATTCGGGCCACTACCATAGACATCACATACCCCGCGTCCCCCCCCCCCCCCCCGCCCCGTTTAAAAAGCCATTCCTTGTAGAAGAAATGGACCCAAGAAACTGGTTACTCTGATCATCCAGGACAAATTCTGTTCATCATGGCAAATATATTTTGTCCATTGAAGCATTTTGCTTAATGAAGGTGGAATTTGATTAATGGTGTTATATCCAGAAATTCAGTAGTCTCACTCTCTCCCTCCCCTTTTCCCCCCTTCTCCTCCTTTCCAGGTGAAAATCAGCTTTGAGGTCTTCAGTTATTTGCTGGACAATTCCCTGATGATATTAAAGCACCCAGTAGAAGAATGTACCCAGTAGAAGAATTGATAAACATATATCAAATCATGATGATCCTTTAAAATAGATTTATTAGTTGATTGCTTATGGCTGTTTTAGACTGAAAGACCAACACAAAATGGTAAGAATAGACTAGTAGTCCTTGTACATGCTAAGTAACAATGAAGAATTCATTCACATAATTAATTATGAATTATGTGTTATGAATTAATTCACATAACTTTTGCAGTTATTTTCAGAAGCATACTTTGTGCGTACTGCATCCATTCTTAAACTTTTAACCTTCACAGCTACAGCATGTCTATTGTCTTTACAACTCCAATTTTCTCTCAAAGAGACCCAGATGACCTTCTGGGTACAATATAAGCCCCAGACTTTCAAACTGGCTTTACTTACATACTACAATAGATATTTTAATAAAGACCAGTAAGATACATAAATAGAACAGAGACAGTTGACTAAGTATTTTATATTTCCTATTTGCTCCTTGGGGCCATCTTACCACAAAATATATAATTTTTTTATTTTTTTTTGAGACAGAGTGTCGCTCTGTTGCCCGGACTGGAGTGCAGTGGGGCGATCTCGGCTCACTGCATGCTCCACCTCCTGGGTTCACGGCATTCTCCTGCCTCAGCCTCCTGAGTACTGGGACTACAGGCGCCCGCCACCACGCCCGGCTAATTTTTTTTGTACTTTTAGTAGGGACGAGGTTTCACCGTGTTAGCCAGAATGGTCTCAATCTCCTGACCTCATGATCCACCCGCCTCGGCCTCCCAAAGTGCTGGGATTACAGGCATGAGCTACTGCACCCGGCCCACAAAATATATAATTTCATACATTGGAAAAATAAGTGATAAAATAAAATAACTAATGGATTAGCATCCTCTAGGCAGTTTCCAACTTTTCTTTGATATGAAACTAGTTATGGTCCATTCTGAAGATACTAGCCTTACTTTTAAAAGGCAAACAATTTTCTGATGTTCATGAGTGTAGAGTTCTACACGAACTCTCCTAACTATTACAAACGTTGAAACTCAGGCAAATGATAAAAATCCCTGGTCATTCCAGTTATAATACATCCAGGAGGCACAAAATGAGGTATCAGTGAATCAAAGATATGCTTTTTAAAAAATATGCTGAAAATTAAACTAATTATAAACATGAATAGATATTGATTTGAAGTAGTTTTCAGAGAGAAGACAGTCTGAAAATAAATCTGTTTTGTGATGGTAAAATATATTTTTATATACTCTCTCCATTTTTAGGGTATAAACAAAAATTAAGAAAATAAAAATAAAACTATGATAATATTGCTATCATTGCAAGGAGATATTTTATAATAAGTGTTTATTTCAATGTGTTGTCAAAAAGGCCTATTATATTTCAACTGTCACTAAGTTTAAGTTGAAATGGTGGACTCATAAACCATTCTTCTTCTACCGATCTTAATATTTTATCATCCATATGCATATCCTTCCAAGAAGGAAGAGAGTAAGGTAACATAAATATATTACAGCAGAGAAATTGAGGCCTAGAAAGGTAATGCACTTACTCAACCATACATAGTAATTTGCTTAGCTAAGGCTAAAATTCACATTGCTTGATTTCAGATTTATTCATGACTTTACCCTTGGACCCTGGAGTTTGTTGTGGGACACAGGAAGAGCTACAATCCCTGCACATAGGTTAACAGTGTCATCATACTAATACGAAAGATATTTATTATACATCAATAGATTTACATAAAAGTCTAGTTATGTAGGTAAATACAAATATCAAAAAATAGAATGCATTAATTGGCTTTAGCAGAGATATCTTCACATGCAAAGTGACCCTCACCCAATTTCAACATAAGAAACTGAATTATTTTAGAAAATTACAAGCTAAATGACTGCATCTCTTTCCATCTTTAAGAATGAAGGTGAATTAATGTATGCCATGGATAGGCATTCATCCTAAGGAACTAGTCAGAATTACTGCCACTGAGGAAAAGACAGGAAATGAAGACTTCTTGGAGATAGTGGTGGGCTTCCATGCCTGTTAAACAGACTTTGATGAATTGATCTTGTTTCAACAATAGTTGATGCTTTCAGCAGTTCCTTTTATCCTCTCACTCAAATCGATCTAAATTTCCAAGTTCAGAATGAACATTTTTATTGGCTAGCTTTCCTAAGTGTTGACTAGATGAACAAATAAAAAGGCAATCTTCAAGTTTCTTCTGAGCAACTTCCAACAATGTCAATAAAAAACTTTGGAGGGTCTAAATAACTTGGTAGATCTTCAAAGTCCTTTGACATTTTATATTTGTATGTGTTGTTCAGGATATTAGGAGTTATTTCATTCCTTCCAGTGCCCACATTTCTCTTATCAAACAGTTACAGATTTTTAAAAATCTACTCCACATAAACATCATAATCAGTAGGCGATTCATAGAGAATGAAACATCTTCTGACTTAATTTACTTTTTCAATTTCCTTATTTGGAAGATTGGAAGTAAATCTCCAAATAAAAAGAATCTGGTGTTTTCAGCATTTTCTAGAAGATCGGCATTGAAATGACAGGTAGTGGAAGCATGGGAAAAACTATCATCATTGAAATTTTATAATGATTATTTAAAATCACAGATAATTCAGACTATCCTTAGGTGTAAGATGGAATGAGAGTAGTCACACATGTAAACATGTACCTCTAGTTTGCTGCTCACACCTACAGACCAACACACACGGACACCTTTACCACTTTTAGCAACGTGAATGATTTCATAAGCGTTAATTGAGATGAGGCTGACACTTCAAAAATCACCCTAACCTCTAATTATGGTTGTAATGAAGCACCAGTTTAACACTGTTTGGTTTTATTCTTCATTAACAATTCAAAATAACAGTTTTTTTTCTAATCCTGAAAATAGGCAAGTGTAATTTTTCAGTACTGAAAATTTCAGAAAGAGTTAAAATATCATAAAGAATGACAAAGGCACTTTCAAAAAAAAATAATGTGGCTATCACAGTAGAACAGTATTTCAGAGAAATAGTGCACATTTGATGACTGTCAGAATTTACATAACTTACTCTGCATGAATTAACTATGAGGCATAAAATTCAACTTTGGCTTAAACACACACGCAGTAATTGTCATGTGACATTTTGAGGCATTGTGAGTATGACATCAAGGTATTGCCTAAATCACCAACACAAATATGACAAAAATGACTGTGACATATGACCTTAGTGTCCCAATAGGTTAGAGGGGAGAAAATGTGATCGTGTCAGTAAAAGAACTGGAACAAAAATGGGTCCATATCTGACAGTGTGTTTAGGACTTTCTAGTTGAAATGGATACTTGTCAATTGAGTGTCCATGATCACCACTCTGAAATATTAGGGTAACAAACTGTGCTCACACAAAGTAACTCACAGATATCAGAATCTCTCAAAATTATGAGCCGTGAGGAAAATCAAATTCTAATATTTAACATCTGTCCTAGGATTCTTACCATTTATCTTCTGATCAAAATTTCAAATGGTGCCAAAAAAAAAAAAAAAAATCACGAAGTCAAAAGGACTTGGTGGGGGTATCTTTGTTTCTCTCCCAAAGCCTAAAAGTTATACTCAACTGCAGCACAAAGAGTAAAGAGGTTGTTATTCATATTAACTACATTTACATTCCTAACGCAACATCCAGAGAGCTAATAGTGGGGTTATTAACATAACAAACGTAAATGTTCTATATAAATAATACTGTTTCAGGCCAGCAACCGCTCATCTGACAGCATTTAGGCACAGGCTCAACATCTGTTTATGAACACTTTGCCTAATGATATCATCAGATATCATTAAGTGCGGCAGAATACAGCATAGAGGCAGGTGCAGCTGCCTTCACAACCCATCACAGAGAAAGAAAAGAGCTGCATTCCCCATCCGAAAACCCATCATTAGGACAATTTTCTTCGACAAACCAGCCCTGTGATTTCAATCTGTATATCACCTGTAATTGTAGTTTTTAGCAAGAAGCTGATTCTATACATTTAGCGACGAATCACGTTGATGGCCTGAATACTGGAAACACATTTGTGGTACCAGCTGCGGCAGCTTTTTTTAGAGCCTGTGTTAACAAAATACTGCTAACAAGGCAATGCTGGGAGTGCAGCTTTGTTTCTCTTTCTTGTTCATAGTGTTTAGATGTGCATAATTATGGAAATTAGCAATTGATTGCTTCTCAATAATAATTGATTACTGGTCACTGAACTCTTCTGTAGCACTTTACTGAAGGTGAGGACATGAGATAAGTGAATTCTTACCAGTTCCAACCATATAGAAAAGAAAGAGACCAAAAAGAACTCTCGATTTGTACATCAGTTTCCATGATAAACAGACCAAAGGGATAATAGAATATCCCAGAATCTAGTTTGCCCTGAAGCAAATTGTAGAGATCATAGCAAGCCTGCAGAATTCTCCCTGTGGACCTTGTAAGAAACATACATCATTTTTATATATGTCAGTTGGTCTTTGATTTGAAAATATTTCTACCCATTTAATTTATCTCTTTCAGTCAGTTTTCTTAAATTGTACAATTTAAGGGTTATATCAAACAAATGAATACCAATTTTCAACCCCTCTCAAATTGAAACAAACTGACAAAATAATGTGAAGTCTTTTTTTGCAAAGAGGTACAAATTCAGAAGCCTATCGTCTCAGACAGATAGCGAGCACTTCAAAATGATTCTCCTCTTTTTGATCTGCTGTATATCCATCAACATTTTGGTCTGTGCCGACTGACTTGTTTCAGTATAGCATAATGTAGGGAATGTTACTTGATGCTGCAGCTAACGTTTAAAGGAAAATGCACTTATTTTTGGCTTAATCACTACTGTCAATTTGGATATAACATATCCAATTCAAATTTACTGCAGTACATGGAAGCCTCACAGACAATAAAGAATCCGCGGTGTTTGTTAAATGGGAAACACCGTGACTCATGGTGTTTCAAAGATGGAAAGACTAGTAGGGAAAAAATTTAACTCTTTATTTTGGAAGAATAATGAGCTTCCAAGTGTTCAATGTAATGCTCTCCCTGGTGTGTTTGTGAGTGTGTGTGTGTGTATGTGTGTGTGTGCGTGCGCCCTCATTTGTACAGGACATGACTGTATCGTGGCAGTCAACTTTACAACCTGATTCATAAAAAATGCAGCTTGGTTAAAGTTAGTATGCTCAATTTCAATAGTGTTTTTATCCCAAAATGGGTAGCAGATTGTACAATCATGACTCAAAAAAATATGCACAAGTTATAAGAATTAGGCAACAGTTTGAGAATAAAACTGAATCCCTCCTCTCTGCCCACAGAAGGATTTCTCATATAATGAACAGGTGCAATTTCCAGAGATCTCTGTTCACTGAGATGGCAAAAGCCACTGTTTGTTGCTTTCCCCAGCAGCAACACAAGATAATATGGTGATAAAACTGCAATCAGAAACTAAAAAGCCACATCACATATATGTACAATTCTATTCTCTTAGTATACCTTGCAAACACAAATTCATATTCCTAGCATCCCAGCTCTTTCTTAAAATTTATGCACTGAATAACAATTATAAATTTTTGCACCACTTTGTACCCAAAGCCTGCAAAAAATGAAATAAAAAGAATTTAGGCAACGTGTATGAGTCCATGTGCTTACGCCATTATGTTAGTGCCAAAAGCGTTAAAAAAAAATACAGACAGATTCCCTGTAATATATCTCTGAGTTTATTATCAGCATGACATTTTAATGTGTGTTATTAAAATTACATTTTAGGGGTTGGGGTGGGGTTCAGGTGGAAGAGTACTTTGGAATATTGCAAGAAGTTGCACATAAAAATGATTTTGGTAACCTAGTGATGTCCTTGACACACTTTGGCACTACAGAGTGTATCTGCTTAAAGAGACATATGGCTGGAATGGCAGAAGTCAGAATTTGAAGGGTATTAGTAAAACCATGTGGGGGAAGCTTGAACTGATACTGGCTTAGGCTAATTGTAGCTCTTCTCTGATTTTGCATGCTCCAAACCCGTAAAATAATTTTAACTACTGAAACCATAATTTCCATTTTTTGGGGGATAGTTTTAAATCACATTACTAGGAAATGCGATTGAAAATAAATCCACTTGCTAATAATAATGCCGGGTGACTTTAAAATGCTAACAGTATAAAGTTTAAAAATGTGGCAAATGATCAACCCAAACCTCTGAACTGCTGGTGTGATTTGTTGCTGTTATTGTTGAATCACACCTTGTTGAAGTAAGAGAGGCCCTCTGAGAAAATCAGAGATCAACTTCAAGTCTTGTCTTCTCAGCAACGATTTTCTGACCACTTAAGAGCCCTGCAGAGCAGCCCTGCAGCCTTCCTCATTAGTTATGTTTTCAGCAAAGCCCTTTTGACTATGTGATATTCCTTGTAGCTTACTTGTTTATTTGTTTATTGCCTCTCTCCTCTTTTTACTGAAGTGTAAGTGCTGTCACAGAAGGGATCTTGCTGGTCTTCACTCCTCTCTGCCTGACATCTATAAGACACCCAGTAAAAAATGTGCAAAATGAATAAACGTGATACAATGTTCTTTTCAAGCCATGGTCTGCATAATATTTTCAACTTTTCCATGGGATGGAAATTTACTAACCTAGTATAAATTTGTAAATATACTAACCTAGTATAAATTTGTAAATGATTTATGCCAAAGTTTTCGCAAATATCATTTCATTACTGACAAATGAATTTTTTTCACATGGTGCCAAAACTGATTTATATAATCTGGCCAGAGAGGTTTTATTTAATTAAAGAAAATTAGCTCAGTACTTCCTTACTACACACTCTACTATACTGCTACCTAAACTTTTACTTGAGTAAATAATTTAAAAACTAAAGGCTTAGGTTAAAAGCATTTTTTAAATTAAGCCAATTCTTACATCTTAAAAAACTTGTTGATATTTACATACAAATAGCAGTTTAGAGACAATCTATATTTAATTTCTGCTCTTGATAAATGCATTAGTTATATTAGGCTTTGAAAGAAAGAATACCAAGTTGCCTATACTACTTTTCTACTCAGGGTTAAAGATGCTAACCACTTTCAAACACCCATCTGAGAAAACTATTTTTCATTTAAGACCTAATTCCAAACATATTGGAGTAGATGAGAGAATAAAAGGTGTGTTACTGAAAGGGAATTTGGAACAAGTCATCATTCTGAATGTGTGTACATCAGAGACTCCTCAAAGCCTGCCTGGCAATCTGTTTTTCATGTAAGTTTGTTTTATCTGCGGTGGGGAGTGCTGATATTTAAATTTGCATTAACTACTTTCCATAATGAATAAGAAGTACATAGCTAAACTTGATTTGTAGCAAATCAATTTTGGCAGACAGCAAAAAGTCAAAAATTGTTTTTGTTTTTAAAGTAGAAAGCTTCTGTTTAAGACAGTTAAAGATTTTCAGAGGAAAGAGATTATTAATAGGAGTAACCTAGATTAGTGTAATGGTAGGAATAGTTGCAGAAATAGTAAGTGGCTTAGAGAAAGCTCCCCAATTTTAATGCCCTGAAAAATTGGGTGCAATCTTGTCTTCCTCACTAGAGCTACTCCATCACTCAGAGTTATTTATTTTCTCAATCTGTCAATATTTATAGTAAAGCTTGAAGAATCACCAAATTGTAAGGTCTAAAGTAACGTTGAGAAATCATTCATTAACTCAACAAATATCGAGTTTCTATCCATCCTCCACACTGCCAACACAGTGATCTTTCAAGGGCAAATCTGATCTTTCCACTGCCCTGCAGAAAAGCCTTTCAAAGATTACTCATTGCTGTAAGGCTGAAATTTAAACTTCTAACAAAGATATAAAAGATTCTTAGCCCAATCTCTACCTCTTTTCTGATCCTCTTTCAGTAACCTTCTTCTCTGACCCTTTCTGACCACCCCATCCCCTGCCAAATTTCCTTGACACCTGTTGCCTTTATTCTCTATCCCAGAACTGACTGCTATTTTTCAACATGCATCCTCATGTTCTGTAGATGCTCTTCTCTCTTCCTGAATCAGCCTCTCTCCATGCTCCCTTGTCTGCATGGTCAGCTCCTACTTATTCATGAAAACTCAGATTAAATATGATTTTCCTGTAAAAAACTTTAACCAGTGCGGGATTTATCATTTGTGCTATCGCATCATTGTAAAAGTCTACCCTACTACTAATTATACTGTCTTCATTTGCTCTGTAAATACTTATCAAGCTTGCGTTAGGTTGTAGGTACTGAGAACACACCACTGAACAAAAATGGATAAAATTTTCTCATGAAATTTTACCAAGTTGCAAAATTATACAACTTACAAAAACCTAATTTACATAAACACACACATATATGGTTAGATAGTGTTAAGTTCTAAGAAATAAAGATTAAAACAAGGAAGGAAAGCGTGTGGTATTGGAAGAGGTGATTAATATTGTCAATATTATTGTTAGGGAACAGCTAACTAAGGAGAGAGATTTTAAGAAAAGATATCTAGTGATCATATATTCACAACCGGTCTTATATGTATGATAGGACTCATGTTACTGATGCTGTTACACAATTTTGCCTCATCCGGAACACAGCATAGTTTCTGACACATAGACTTAACCAAGAAATAACTCTACACAAACCTAAAGGTTGTCAGAGCGACAGGTGGAAGGTTATCATTTAGCCTCTTGGAACTTCAGTGCTAGACATAAGATCCTGTGTAAAGCTTATAGCCTTTAAAATGCAATTACTTATACAATAACACTGAAGAATCATGTGTCTGGACGAATACCTTGTAAGTAGTCAAATTACTCTATTGCTATACAGGAGAGAATGATCATGGCATATTCATATTAAAAATCCCTTCATTAAGGCTTTATTAATAGCACAAAATGTAAATCATCTTTCCTATTTGAGACACCTTTTTCTTAAGAAATATTATACAACTAGATAAGGATTTTTTCCCTCCAAAGACTGTCCTGTCCTGCGTTTCTAGACATATAAACTTCCCTTATGAGTGTTCTTTTTTTTCTTCTTGAGAAAACACTTGTAATATCCATGATTCCCATGGAAAGCCCAGATAGTATCTGTTGATGCTTAGCATATAGCTTTGAATTTTTATGAATCTCCAAAATCATCATTTTCTATCATGTTGTTGTGTACAATGGGTAAAATTCTGCTCAACAGACATACAGCTCACAGTAAGGCCTGTGGCATTTGAAAATATAAATATGGAGTTGTCTCCAAGTCTACGATTAAAGCATGGGCATTGTGAAGAATTTTGGATAAGCCAAATATAAAATAGGGTTTATATGTATTTTTAATGATTAAAACTATTTCTTAAAGTTTGAAACAATGTAACTTTTTATATCATCCAACTGAAAACAAGTTGTATTTTGAAACATTTAAGCAGCAGAATTGCTGAGAGTTCAGAATAATCAGTATTTTGTGAAATTCTACATTTTGCATAATTTTAATAATAGTTCTGTGACTCCGGTCAGGGCAATGTGGATCTACTAAGTTTATTAAATAAGCAGAAAGGGAAACCAATATGTGATATGTCTTTGGTTGGAAATCACTGGGAGACATTCTACATGTTGTAATTTAGCATTAATGCAAAGTAAGCAAGAAATTTTAGGAACTTACAAGAGTAGGGGGAAAAGAATGGTTTGGTGAGATGAAATTTGGAGTAGAAGTCCTTGTTCTGTTGCTTCCAAATGCAGATGTGACTTTAGACTAAGCATAACCAAAACCAAAAAGGAAAGGAGAGGACATGGGGAATCTGAAGCTGGGACAAACAGACTGTATATCATTTTAAAATAATTTCCAGAAAATGTATTAGGAGTGGGTTTAAAGGTGTTATTCATCCTAGCGAAAACCTCACACGTTGCCAGAAACTTCTGATGAATCTGTTAGCTTCACCTATAAAACTGTTCTATCAATGAAATCCTTCCCAATATTTTCACAACAGCAGTGAATAACGTGAAAGGTCTCAATTCAAATATGACAGTGTCTTAAAGAGTGATTTGATGAGTAGGCTATGGTTCGGGGGCTATTCTAAGATAATGAATATGAAAGAAAAAGGAGATATAGTTCACCCCCTCAATGAACTTCCAAAAGAAGGGATGCTGGAGAGGTAGATAAATGCCGTATCTAATGGATGATGTGACAGGACCAGAAAAGCAGGACCTGCAGGCTTCTACGTGTTCACAGAGAAGAGAGGAGGGGACTTCTCTCCGTGTTTTTAGAAAAGAAATCATCAATGGACAAAATTAAGTCAAATGAATGAATAAATACTCCTGAAAGTGTAAAAACAAAAAGCTACCTGTCTTACATTGGCCAATTGACAGTGAACATTTCAGTATTCTGATGTATTAGATCAGCTTCTATTTTTTCCAAGTATAGTTTTCCACTTAGCATTTTTAAATTTAGCATTGCCAAGTCAAATGTCAGAAAAACAGAAAAAGAAAAATATTTTTTCAGTAAGCGTGCTTCTCCATTGTGCGCCCCCACCCTTTCCACTAGTGCTAGGGTTTCATCATATGAACAGAGGAGGAAATCTTGCCACCAAAGTTGCCTTCTTTCAGAAAAGTGAGCCTATTGGTGGGCTTTGTTATGAGAGTCAATATTCCAGCAATCTCTGCTCTGTGCTCTTAAAGCCACCCTGAGCTTTCCAATTTAGAAGTTGCCAGATTTGTGGTTTGTGATCAACTTGAACAAAGGTGCTTGCATGCTGCTTGCCCATAAAAAGTAATTGATTTCTTTTAAAATTTAAAAAAAGAGAAAAAAATCTGCCATTAAAAATTTAGGATAAAATCAGCCATAATAGCAAATTAAAATTACATCACTAAGAGAAAACTTTCAAAATCTTTCCCCAGCGTTGTCCCAATATCTTACACAGTGGAGCACATGTTAAGATTATCCTATTCATTCCGTCAAAAATTCTCAACACTATCACATAAAACTCAACACCTACAGGTCTTTTTTTCTTCCAGCCTCTTTCCTCTTGCTTTGCCTGGTTTATTATTGGTCACTCTCATCCTAAAATGTTTCCAACCTGTCTTGGTTCTCTTTGGTTCTGCAGCTTAAACTGTTATTCCAATAAGTAAAATAAAAGTATAGAAAGCCCAGACTGGCAAGTATCTGGCCAAACGACAAAATGTCCCTCTCTTTTTGGATGTGATAAATGAAATAGTCCTGTTTGTCCTTTTCATATATGTGTTGCTTCTGTATATATGAGCAGTATGTTTTAAACATACTGATTGTAGTTTTCAAAGAGACAGAAAGAAAACTAACTTTGGGTTATGTGAGTCTGAGACGTTTAGAAATCAAGAAGGGATAAAATGACTGGTTTGTTGAAAGAAGGTCCTTGTTGGTTTATGTGCCATCTAAAAAGTTGTATGAGAACACCCAAAATATTCTCTAGAGAGTTACACATAGTAAGTGAGATGCAGGATTAGCTTCAATACTATAACTACAAATTACAGTGATGATGCTGAATATAATAGCTGGCTACATTTTAAAGTATAGTGTGCTATTTTATGTGAACACACATAATGTGTAACTTGAGAATCTTCATCATAGATTGTCAGTAGTCAAAACCATAGGCACCATGGAGAAGCAAGACGGAATCTAAGATAATTTTGATAAAATGGACAGAGGTCTGGGTTTCACATTTGATGACATGAGAGAAATAGTTAGGAACTGACTTCTTTTAGTGGCCTTGCTGCCAATAGAATAATTCCAGACTCCTTTGCAGGCACCCAAGATTGTCTGGAATATAACATAATCTGTCTTCGTAGCCACAGCATCTCTTTTTGTAGGTTTGCTTGATGTTTCTGATGAGAAGTATTACCCAGTCTTCCTATAATTCATCTTTGCTATCCCATTATAACTCATTGCTGTATCCTATATCTGACTATCAAAAATTTGTGAATATGGCCCTAGATTTATAAATAATATCTGGCTCAGTATGTTACCTAGTCTTTCCTTTTAAAGACAAGAAATTGAGTACTCAGGATTAGAGAAAAGAGAATTGCCCAAAGGCACCAACCTGGAAAGTCTGTGCCTGCCACCAAGGTCACACATCCTAGTTCAGTCATCTTTTTCACTACACAACACTCCACTACAGTCAACAACAACAGCAACAAAAACAACAGACCCTTTCCTGCTCTTTAATTAAATATTAGAAGTTGGCATGACATTTAAGGAGCATATCCTTTAGAATCAAGTCTGACATATAATGGGCATTCAATCAATATTTATGAAAAAATGGATAGCTATCCCCAACAGAGAACACATTACCTCGTATTTATTGCTTGTTATGGCGTTCTTTCTTATTTTCTATTATCTAGAATGACATAGTAGAAAGAACATGAATTTTGGAACCTAGGATTTTTATCAACACAGTGACGGAGGTACTATTAGTTCTAATTTTATAAACAAATTGAAATTTAGAAAGGTTGAATAGCTTGTAAAGGGTAAGTAAGCTATCAAGGAACTGAAGAAGAATTTGATCCAGGCAGTCTGACTCCAGGGCATTGGTGCACAGGTTTTATGATCTTTCTTTTCCGTGGTAGACACCTGGGTCAAAAGTCATACCTTGCAGTGAAGTTTTGGCTTGGTTGATTTTACCTTAAAAGTTTGCAAGAAAAAGCTACTTAAATGGAAATATATAAAGTCATTATTCTGACAGTCTCTCTACTCTTACTATTTAACAATTTGATACTAAATTAGCTGTACAATGCCTTCTTTTCCTCTCCTACTTCCCATCGAGCAACCAAATATAGGATTCCAATTCTATTTGTTGGAGAGATTGTGGGTGCCTTTCACACATCGTATTTTAATGTCACAGGCTTGCACTAACAAATTCTAGTCTCTGAGATAAATAGTTTCCTCTTTAACAATAATTTTCCTTACAATACAACGAACCATTGAAAGATCCACATGAGTTGAAGGTACTAGTCTTTTTCTTCTTCTGTCCACATGTTAGAAATTTGTAAGCTACCATGAAATATACAGCTCTATGTTTATTTTTATCTATTTTCAAGGCAAGTTACTACAGTGCTTAATCACTCTGCTCTTGATTGGACTTCTTGGGTTAAACCTCTACTCAGCCATTTACTCATTGGTATACTCCTAAGTAAGTTATCTCTTCTAAAGGCTCTCAAAGAATAATAATAGCACTCCTACTTCATGGAAGTAATTGTAAGGGGAAAATGAGATAGAACACATAAGACTTAGATTAATGCTCACCTTATCTTAAGTGCTCAGTATGTGTTTATTATTGTTATTAGACACATTAAAGGAACATTTGAGAACTAGAAGTGAAAGGGAGGAGTAATGCCTTCAAAAATTTACATTTTAAGATGTCTAACAGTACTATATCAAGAAGAAAACCTTGGGGATTTAAAAGTCAGAGAATTACTCAATAATTTCCAACTGAGCAATTAATTTAATGCTGTGTTCTCCCCTTCAAGTTAATTATCATAGGTCAATGGCATTCTACCTTCCAGTGTTTTGGTAGGATTTTGCTATCAAATAAGCAGCACACCTTCCACTCTTTTTTTTTTTTTTTTTTTTTTAATGTTTGATATTTTGCCAGTCATTGCTGAATTTAGTTGACCTGGAGTTATTCTGAAAATAAATACTGTGATCCCAAAAGTATGAAAACCTAAAAGAACTCCAGAAGCTGTTAAATTCCTAAAAACCCCTGAAAAGAAGGCATTATACAGCTAATTTTGTATCAAAATTGTTAAATAACAGTCGTAGAGAGACCTTCAGAGTAATGATTTTATACGTTTCCATTTAAGTAGCTTTTTCCTGAATGTAATGCAGAAACCTAGGTAGGCAAAATCTCTGAATCCAGAATGTAATGCAAAATTTGACATATTTGTCATATACAGCCTATAGAAACAATACCACATGCCAAAAAATCATCATGCTGCACTGCCTTGAGTCATTTCATGGCTTCCCATCGAACTTCAAATAAATATGAAATCTTTAACTCAGCCATCAAAACTGCAATCTGGCCGCTTCCTCCTACCTCCCCATCCTCCCATCTTCCTCTACCCTCTGCTCTTTCTCTCCACCTAGACCAGAGAGTTTGGAAGTCCTCAAGTGGACCATCTTCACAGCACTTTTGCACACTCTCTTCACTCAGTCTGGAGTTCACTTTCAACCCATTACCTCCCCACCTATCCAAGCTCCACCTTCTGCCCATTCCACCTCACTGAAAACTCCCTTCCCTCTGGCCTCCTTGACCAGATTACCTGCATGCCTTGGAGGTTTCTTTTCCACCTCCTTCCACCTCCTGAAACACTGCACAGTGGCAGCTTCATACCTATCTAGGGCCCTTTTCCCTACAACCCTATAGCCTGTAAAGTCCTTGGTGATAGGAATCTTTTTTTTTTTTTTTTTTTTGCCTGGGTTTGATTTCTTCTTTTTGTTTGTTTTTTTGGAGACAGAGTCTCTCTCTGTCGCCTGGGCTGGAGTGCAGTGGCGCGATCTCCGCTCACTGCAAGCTCCCCCTCCTGGGTTCACGCCGTTCTCCTGCCTCAGCCTCCCGAGTAGCTGGGACTACAGGCGCCCCAGAGACGCGGTTTCACTGTGTTAGCCAGGATGGTCTCGATCTTGTGACCTCGTGATCTGCCCACGTCGGCCTCCCAAAGTGCTGGGATTACAGGCGTGAGCCACCACGCCCGGCTGGTAATAGGAATCCTATCCATGATCACCACTATTTTCCCAGTGTCCAGCCTAGGGCCTGGCACAAAGCACGCTCTCAAATATTATAGAGTAAATAAATAAAACCAAAATGTGAAAACAATTCAAAAAGAAAGCAGAAAGCCTTCTTCAAACACAAAATAGTCCAGTTGGCATGTTTGGCTAAATATATGACTTCTCAATATTAAGAGTGATTTTCATACTCTGCCTCCTCTCCTAGGGCCCACCTGGGCCTGGAAAAGAAGGGAGCTAAGTGGAAAGAGAACTACAGAGTAGTTTCCTGGGGCCTTTCATACCCACATCACCAATTAAACACAGTCATGCCTGCTTTATCACTGCATTTTTTTTTAACTGCAGAATCCATGAGCAAAAGATTCAGAGGCTAAAAATAATTTGAAAATCAGTGATATAGAATAAAACCACCTAATAATCAATTATTTTTTTCTTCAATGCCATAGCAAAGACATGAATTGCCCTCCGTAAATTTTTAGTTGTCATAATTTTTCGACTCCCCAAACTATTTCTAAATTGGTCATGTTCTTATACATTCAAGCACATCAGAAAACACAGATTTCAGTATTCATCTCTGACTGTTTCTCTGTCACTCATCTGCCTCTCCCGTTACAGATGTACGTCCTTCAGAGGTTCCTCTATTGCCCTGGGGAAAGTATCCAAGTTTGCGGCATAGTATTTACAAACTGAAGGCTGGGCAACATGGAGAAATCTCGTCTCTACAAAAAATATAAAAATTCACCAGGTGTGGCGTGGTGTGCTTCTGTGCTCCTGTAGTCTCAGCTACTTGGGATACTGAGGCAGGAGGATCGCTTGAGCCTGGGAGGTCGAGGCTGCTGTGAGCATTGATCACACCACTGTGCTGTAGCCTGGGTGACATGGTGAGAACCCTGTCACCCCCCCCCCAAAAAAAAACAACTAAAAAATAATATGAAGAAATAAAAACTATCATTGTTTTCACTTACTATTCCAGCTTCCTTCCTCTCCACTGGAGCTTTCTATTGGAATCATGAAACATACCATGATTTTCTCCACACCTGTGCCTGTCTTCTTGGAGTACATTTCCTCTGCCTGAATAATCCCTTCAAGTCCTTCATGAATCACCTCAAATGTGACCACTGGCTTTTCCCAGTCTGGGTAATTTACTCAAACTCCTACCACATGCACCTATGGGACTCTATGGTTTCACCTGACACCTTAAAACACTGAGTGACTTGTTTTTTTGTCTTTTCTGCCTAGGTAGTTACATCCCTAAACAGATTCAGCTTCATGTCCTTCCTTCCCAGGTTATTGCTTGGCATAAGTATATACTGAATGAATAGAAGAGTTCCAAGAACTTTTAACATTTCCTTGGCATTTACACATTTAATATTTATAATTTCCCCTCCTTATAAAATTCCCCATAGCATGTGCCATACAGAAATTTGCTGAATCCCAAACAAAATTGTGCAAGTAGGGAGACTACTGCCCACAGACACCCTTTAGCTGATTAGTCTAGTCAGTCTCTCTGACTCAGCATCTAAAACGGTTTTCACATTTTTACTTAAAACAGTCTTGTACCACTGTAATAATTTTCAAGAGGATTTTCCATTATTGTGAAATATCCTGGGAATTATAAGGACATTTTTAATTTAGAAAGTTGAAGAAGGAAAGTGATTTTCCCACTACACAGCTAGTCAGAGTTGGTGCTGGTATAGGTCAAGATCAGTATTTCTCAAAGTATGTTCCAGGACTCACTGGTCCCTTGGGATTCTCAATAAAAATGTCCATGATCAGATATGTTTGGGAACACTGAATTCCAGGTCCTTAGGATATTAAATGCCCTGAGAAATTCTCCAGTCAAGATATCTATTTATCTTTGTTATGCTCAACATTTCCCAAATTCCTTTGATCACGAGTTCGATGAACATTATAAAAACTCACTATGGAAAAAGCTAGTCTTGATCACCAAATTCTCATCCCAATGTTTCCCCTTTTACTTACAGTAGCATGTGCATATGCAAAGTCGAGATCTGAAGCAATTATTTGTTCTCAAACTCCTGACTTCAGGTGATCCGACCGCCTTGGCCTCCCAAAGTGCTGGGATTACAGGCGTGAGCCACCATGCCTGGCTGTTGAAGCAGTTATTTGGGATACATCTAGGTACCAATTTTATTTTGAAGGGTATGTATAAATATGAACAAATATTTTAGATGCTTCTTTGCTTATTCTTTAGTATGAAATATTTGAGTGCTTAATTTTCTTCTTTAGGGTGATCAGACATAAAATAAACAACCTCTTTGGAATATGCTACATAACAAAAAAAAATCACATTGATTATTTTTCACTGCAGTTTCTTCCCACATTATTATTAAAGTTTTGCAATCATGCTTTACATTTTATCACCATTGCCACACTGCAGCAGCAGGTTATAGTATTTTAATGGCATGAATCTTAAATTTAGATTAAATTTAACTTCAAAATAGAAAAATCTGGCTGAATGGACACATATGTGTGTGCAATAGTTGGTATCTAACAAGGGATACCTTTGTGAGTCATGTAAGATTAAATCCAGAAAAAAATAAGGTGTATCATAGCTATTCTCTTTTTGAACATTCCATGTTGAGAAAAAAAAAGGTATTTTGTGTAAGTATTGGTGTTTCTTATTTAGACTGCAAAACAAATTAGGACCAAAGAAAAAGGGAAGTCTTATTTTTACCAGCTTAAGAAAAATTATAGAGATCTGTGGTTGTTGATTTTCTAATAAATATAACTACATTTTCTAGATTAATTCAGCTCCTACCACTTCAGTATGGTCTATACTGCAAATGTACAAGGCGAAGCTTCAACTGGGATCCTGCTTGATAAGTAATGTAAGATGGAAGTATCTGAACACTTAGGTTGTCACCTTAAAACAAACTGTCACACATTTTTCTTCACACATTTGAAACCCAACTTATCAACCTTAACAAGTGTTGTTCTCACAAGAATTTTGGTGCCTTTGTTCTTTCCCTCTTGCAAGTAAATTACACTTTTAGGATTTATTAAGACAAGAAACAATTTTTGAATAGCAGGTCAAAACTCTCTACGGAAAAATTCTCATTACTTTCTAGCCTGAAGCAGTATTTACCACCCAATGTATCCATCTTTTTCCTGTTTCTTCTATATCTATATTTCCCGAATCTTGTTTCTGTGCCTAATGCTATAACATTGCAGCAGTTTGTTCAAAGCAACACTCTTATTTTTGCTCTTAGCCGGTGCTATACAAACCCTGATCAATTATTGAAGTAGAAGCCCCGAAGTAACACAGCCATTACTGCAGCAGGCGGATAAAAATGGAACACTTTGAGCTACAGTATATTTACTTTTGAGTTTCAGCAAACAAACCAACAAGTTAAACTACTTTGTCTTTCACTTTGTTTGATGTACTAATATTTCCTGCTTTCTCCAAAGCCGTTTTCTTCATAAGGCAGGTCTCTGAAAATTCGTTTCTTTTTGGAATTACGGTAACCTTAACATTTATGCAAAAGAGTACTGCAACTCGGACAAGAAGGGCTCGAATGAGTTACATAGACATGGCATGCCAAGAGCTGCATGGTATTTGATAAAGTTCGCCGACGTGTCGTCTTCATATGGTAATAACACTGCGAAGAGTCCACAGTGATATTTAAAACAACAAACAGTATAACTGAGGAAAGTATTCATTAAAGCCTTTCACAAAAGTCAAATTAGAGGTGGAGAAAATTTCTCATGAAGAGCAACCGCTAATCACATTTGGAATTTTTCTCTCTCTTCTGCTTACTCCATTATTCACAAAAGATTGCCCAAGATGTTGTAATTTTATTTTTTAAACTGCTCCGTTATTTAATTATACAGAATATATCTGGTCAGGTTGCCAGTGAAGGCTACAAGTATTCATCTTCTGATGATGCCAACTTGCATCTGCAGCCTCAATATAATGGTGGCTTTTTTTTTTTTTCTCATTTTAAATGTCTGTTCTGGGTTTTAAGGACTAAATGATAGTGAAGATAACTGGAAATGTTCCAAGGTTTTTATATGTACTATGCAGTCGAAACAAAAATTAGTAGTTATACTCCAAAACTAATAATATTTGACACTTATTCTTATCATTGCCTGAAGTTTGGGTAGAGAGTTCCAGCAAGTTTCTGAAAAGTAGCTAAGACAATGTAAGAAACTGTTTTGAAGTGTTATGTATCTGCATCCCACTCAGAGCTCTTCTTTTCCAGCCAAGCAAATAAAAGCAATCTGCATAACCTCTAAGCACCAAAGGTGAGCAGATTATGAAAAATACTTTCATGAATTCATAAGTATGTCATCAAAGCCACTTGAAGCACTCTGATATTTGAATAGAAAAGCCGTGAAGAAAAAGGCCATATGCATTGGGAAACTTTCGTAATTTAGGAGAGTTTATTTCAATGTCTTGTTATGAAGTGATATTCATCTTTTCCCTCATATACTCTTCATTTGTGAATAGGCCTATTAGATACAATATAAAGCATAAAAGATCTCAACTGAAAAATACAACAAATGAAGATCTTATCAAGCATATTTTAAAAATATGAGGATGTCTGTACTTCTAGTATTATGAAAGGCAGTTATATCTCACCATCGAGACCACCACAGGAAGACTCTTTTGTAAAATTCCAGGCTGCATTTAGTGGGTAGGCAATAATGTCATATTTTATGATTAGTTCTCTTTCCTTCTACTCATTTCAATGAGAAGAAATAACGTATTTGTATAACCAGTTCCTAGGACATAAATTTCTTTGTTTGAATTGATACTATCATCTAATTATTGTACAAATGGGTGAAAGGAAGGGTGCAATTTTATTTATGTACTAGGTTGACCGAAAGAGAGACGGACCACTTATTGACTCAAACATCTGCATTATTATTTTTTAGGGTTTTGTAGCAGGTACACCTCATGAAAGGTAGCCAGAATGACAAGAAACTATTTGAAAAAGGGTGCAGAAAGGACTCTAGAAATGTATGCTTTGTAAAACTGTTCTTTAACATGGCTCTGGATAGTGGAAACAAGCTGACTGAATTTATGAAGTGTGAAGCTTATGTCTTATAAGACATAATAACGATTAACATTAGACTCACAAGTTAAACCTGAGGTCAGACTTAAGAAATGATATTAACCCTACCTCTACTGCTAAAATATCCAGCCATCTCTCTTTTTACCTCAGAAGAAAATCTTAGCCTTTCTAAAGTAGCTACATGTTTCAATATTTTTCTCATGTACCTCTTAAGAGCACTTTGTTGTTTTAATATCAACAATATTTCTTTCGGAAAGAGATATATGAAAGCATGTGTGTCTATATAATCCTTGCTTAGATCTGACTGCTAAAATTTTCATTATCCACTCATGCATTCATAGATTTCTTTATCAAAGGATAACATCAAAACCACTTCATTGAATGATAGTTACGCATTATGTGCTCTGCTGGGTTTTAACAAAACAAATCATGTACCAGACACTGTTCCTGCTCTGAAAAGTGGATAGTCTAGTAAAGGAGACAGAAATAAACAAATATGTATAGTTAAGTACCAGCATAAAGTTATATACGTCTATGGTACACTACTGACCTAAAGATGGCATGCTTTTTAATAAAAAGATTGGGGTGGGAAGAAGAGTGATGGGAGCAAGGAAAGCTTCACAAAAGGGATCCTAAAGGCAGTCAGTGTATAATGTCCACAAGAATAGAAAATAATGAAAAATATATTGCTAAAATGTAGTTCCCAGGGGGAATATATATGTTTGGTTTTTATGTATTATAATAACATAAAAGACAACTCTGGTTTATGTATGGGCTCATAGTTGGGAAACTCCTTCACCCACATCTGATCTTCCTGGCAACCTCTTGGCTGCAGGTATGATTTCTGTCCTTTTGAAACTGAAATAAATGATATACGATCAACTCAAAGTTCCCTATTTAATGAAGGGTACAACGAGGACCGTCAGTTTACAACTCAAACCAAAGAAATGATAATCTTTAGCGAGAAGGTGACAACAGTTTAGTAATATTTACTTGAACATCCTCATAAGGAAATCTAAACAGTATGCATACAATGTAGGTTATTTATGTTTAATGTGCAAATAAATACTTTCCCTATGGACATCCAAATTGATCTAGGGACATTGACAGTTACCAAACATATTACTTTAGAAATGGAAAATTACAACTCATCCTGTGTGTATTTATTGCCTAGAAGAGTTTTCCAATATATCACTGATGGAGAAATGAAACCTTAAGGACAAACTGAATTAGAAAGAAATCATAATTCCATTTGGGTAATATGTTGAAATTGCATAAACCATGTAGCAATATTGTGTATGTGCTACTTCAAAACTCTGAAGGCATGATTCATTAGGTTTCTTTGCCTTTATACAATGTCCTAAAGAGCCTGAAAAATATAGATTTTATTCATCTGTAAAGTGGCAGGGACTTAGGAATCATACATGGCTACTCATGAAACCTTATAAATTTAACACACAAATTACTATGGGTATTTTATTTATGTCTTATACAATGCCACTTGAGAATTTTGTTTCTATTATGCAAGTTTGTTTTGTATATTAAAATTTGATGGGGAAATGGTAGGACAGTTGAAAGTTATATCTAAAAATTTTTTAGGCAGAATGTTGAAATATTAACATTACATCATACTATTTATATTTTACAGATTCTGTAGGCCAGTTTTCACTTAAACTCTTCTGTCTTGCTTTTGACAAATAAATACTAAGCTTTTAAGTTAATGCCAATTTTTCCCCCTGAAATTATAAATTATTAATAATTAGGCCTTGTTTTTTTTTTTTTTTTTTTTTTTTGAGACAGACTCTTGCTCTGTCACCCAGGTTGAGTGTAGTGGTACAATCTAGGCTCACTGCAACCTCTGCCTCCTGGGCTCAAGTGATTCTCCTGCCTCAGGCTCCTGAGTAGCTGGGGCTACAGCTATGTACCACCATGCTTGGCTCTTTTTTTTTTTTTTTTTTTTTTTTGTAGTGATGGGGGTTTTGGGGCAGGGGGGCAATTTTCTTAAAAATATGTTCTTTCATAACTTTTGTAGAGTAGCTCCACAACTTCAGTGAAAGTTTTGCAATTAAAACTCTAAGTTAGTGATGCTACTGCTGAACTAGGGAGGGGGGGTGTGTATGTGTGAATATGTATACATTATATGTGTATATGTATATAATTTCTATATAAATTGACAAGTTTTATAGTGCATTAGATATAACTTTATGTACTAGTTGTCTGTGGCTGTCTAACAAATTGCCACCAATTTAATAGCTCAAAACACAGTATTTCTTATTTCATAGTTTCCATGGGTTAGAAGTCTGTGCACAGATGGGCTGGGTCCTGTCTTTGAGATATCACAGGTTGTAAGCAAGGCGTCAGATGGGGTTACTGTACCTTCTGAGGCTGTGCGGCCCTCTTTCAAGCTCACATGCTTGTTGGCAGAATTCACCTCCTGTGGTTGTGAGGCTAAGGCCCTCGCCTCCCAGAGGCCACCCCTTCTCCATCCTCAGAACATAACATGGTTGTTTTCTGATTTGAAGCCAGTAGAAGACTCTCTCTCACATCTAGACTCTCTTTCAAAGAACTTACATGATTAAATGAGGCCCACCCAGGATCATCTCCTTTTTGAGTAAATTTAACTGCTTTGGGACCTTAATTGCATTTTCAAAATTCATTCACCATTCCTATAAAATGTAACCAAGTCCATCATCTTTGCCATATGACATAACCTAGTCCCAGACATAAGACCAGGGGATAGAGGTCACGGAGGCACTCTTAGAATTAATCTAGCACACCTTACTTGAGCATAGTAAAGTTACTGCTTTAACATTTGTGAGGGCAAGGTTGTATCATTCAGAAATCAAGGGGAACCTTAGAGAATATAAATGCACCAATTGCTTTCATTTTGTCACTTTTTTAAAAACTTAATTTTTATGGGTACCATAGTAGGTGTGTATATTTATGGGATACATGAGGTATTTTGATACAGGCATGCGATGCATAATAATCACATCAGGGTCAACGGAGTGTCCTTCACCTCAAGCATTTATCATTTCTTTGTGTTACAAATATTCCAATTATACTATTTTATTTTTAAATGCATAATAAATTATTGTTGACTGTAGTCAGCTGGTTGTGCTATGAAATAGTAGTTTTTAATTCATCCTATTATTTTTTATTATACTTTAAGTTCTGGGATACATGTGCAGAAGGTGCAGGTTTGTTACATAGCTATACACGTGTCATCGTGGTTTGCTGCACCCATCAACTCGTCACATGCATTAGGTATTTCTCCTAATGCTATCCCTCCCCTACACCCCCTCCCCCGGCCCAGCCGACAGGCCCTGGTGTGTGATGTTCCCCTCCCTGTGTCCATATGTTCTCATTGTTCAAGTCCCACTTATGAGTGAGAACATGCGGTGTTTGGTTCTCTGTTCCCGAGTTAGTTTGCTGAGAATGATGGTTTCCAGCTGCGTCCATGTCACTGCAAAGGACATGAAATCATCCTTTTTATGGCTGCATAGTATTCCATGATGTATATGTGCCATGTTTTCTTTATCCAGTCTATTGTTAATGGACATTTGGGTTAGTTCCAAGTTTTTGCTATCATGAACAGTGCTGCAATAAACATACATGTGCATGTGTCTGTATAGAATGATTTGTAATTAATTGGGTATATACCCAGTAATGGGATTGCTAGGTCAAATGATATTTCTGGTTCTACATCCTTGAGGAATTGCCACTGTCTTGCACAATGGTTGAACTAATTTACACTCCCACCAATAGTGTAAGTGTTCCTATTTCTCCACATCCTCTCTAACATCTGCTGTCTCCTGACTTAATGATTGCCATTCTAACTGGCATGAGTTGGTACCTCATTGTGGTTTTGATTTGCATTTTTCTAATGACCAGTGATTACGAGTTTTTCATATGTTTCTTGGCCACATAAATGTCTTCTTTTGAGAAGTGTCTGTTCACATCCTTTGCTCACTTTTTGATGCTTTTTATTTTTCTTGTATATTTGTTTAAGTTCTTTGTAGATTCGGGATATTAGCCCTTTGTCAGATGGATAGATTGCAAAACTTGTCTCCCATTCTGTACTTTGCCTGTTCACTCTGATGATAGTTTCTTTTGCTGTGCAGAAGTTCTTTAGTTTAATTCAATCCAATTTGTCCGTTTTGGCTTTTGTTGCCATTGCTCTTGGTGTTTTAGTCATGAAGTCTTTGCCCATGCCTATGTACTGTATGGCATTGCCTAGGTTTTCTTCTAGGGTTTTTATGGTTTTAGGTCTTACGTTAAGTCTTTAATCCATCTTGAGTAATTTTTGTATAAGGTGTAGGGGAGGGATCCAATTTTAGCTTTCTGCATATGGTTAGCCAGTTTTCCCAGCACCATTTATTAAACAGGGAATCCTTTTCCCATTGCTTGTTTTTGTCAGGTTTGTCAAAGATCAGATGGTTGTAGATGTGTGGCATCATTTCTGAGGGCTCTGCTGTGTTCTATTGTTCTATATATCGGTTTTGGTACCAGCATCATGCTGTTTCGTTTACTGTATCCTTGTAGTATTGTTTGAAGTCACGTAGTGTGATGTCTCCAGTTTATTCTTTTTACTTAGGATTGTCTTGGCTATACGGACTCTTTTTTGGTTCCATATGAAATTTAAAGTAGTTTTTTCTAATTCTGTGATGAAAGTCAGTGGTAGCTTCATAGGAATAGCATTGAATCTATAAATTACTTTGGGCAGTATGGCCATTTTCACGATATTGATTCTTCCTGTCCATGAGCACGGAATGTTTTTCCATTTGTTTGTGTCCTCTCTTATTTTCTTGAGCAGTGGTTTATAGTTCTCCTTGAAGAGCTCCTTCATATCCATTGTAAGTTGTATTCCTAGGTATTGTATTCTCTTGTAGCAATTGTGAATGGGAGTTCACTCATGATTTAGCTCTCTATTATTGGTGCATAAGAATTCTTGTGATCTTTGCACATTGATTTTGTATCCTGAGACTTTGCTGAAGTTTCCTATCAGCTTAAGGAGATTTTGGGCTGAGACGATGGGGTTTTCTAAATATACAATCATGTCATCTGCAAACAGAGACAATTTGACCTCCTTTCTTCCTATTTGAATTCGCTTTCTTTCTTTCTCTTGCCTGATTGCCCTGGACAGAACTTCCAACATTATGTTGAATAGGAGTGGTGAGAGAGAGTGTCCTTGTCTTGTGCCAGTTTTCAAAGGGAATGGTTCCAGCTTTTGCCCATTTAGTATGATATTGGCTGTGGGCTTGTCATAAATAGTTCTTATTATTTTGAGATACGATACATCAATACCTAGTTTATTGAGAGTTTTTAGCATGAAAGGGTGTTGCTTTCATTTAAATATCACAGTGTAGAAAAGTCAGGAATGCATACACTCAGAAATAACATTGGAAAACAGTGTGTGATTAAATATCAAAATGAGTGGCATGTACAGTAACTCAGAAAATTGGTCACTTGAAATGAGTTAATTGTTTCAGAAGTCACTATTATAGAAGACATTTAGGCTGGTTCCCAAAAGATACAAAAGACTGGGTGAATGAACAGGGACTTTAGTTGATAAAGCCATTTATCATTTTTTCTCATTTTTTCTCAGTAGTGCTGTGTAGAGCCAGGCGGACACGAGTTTGAATTCCAGCTCTGTCAGTAAGTAAAAGTGTGACTTTTGGTAAGTTATTTGAACTCTCTGAACTTCCATTTTGTCATTTAGAATAAAAGGAGTAAAAGCACCTACTTCATAAGTGTTGCTCAGATAATAGTAAATCAAATGTCTGAGTTGCTTACTCACAGGATCACTGGAAAGAATACATAACAACATATTAAATGAGAAAAGAGCTCTGAAAATAATAAAGTACCATAAAAATATAGGTCACTCATAGCATAAAGTTCCCCAGTGATGTTTTTCTGTTTGGTTAAGTATCTCTAATCTATTGCCTTATTGTATTTGATATAATTAACATGTAAGCAATTTTAGGATCAATCTGAAACAAAGAAGTTTAGAAATAGACAAATAGAGCAAATAATAAAATTAGCCTTTCAACTGAGATTTTAACACCACAAAGTACATAATAGTGTGGAATTTTCAGGGACCATGAAGATCAGCGTGGGTAATATTTAGGGAAAAGATTTACTCTTGTTTCCTTTTTTACTTGTCATCGTTCTTCCTGGTGATTATTTATGGCATGTAATAAATAGTAGATGTAATAAACTTTCATTGAATAACTGCATTATAGATGGAAATCAAGTATTTAAATAATACAAGTATACCAACATAAAAGCACCGTTCATTACAAATGTACATTCCGTGGAAACAGAGGCTTAGTGTGATTTTTTTCTGAAGTATACAACAGCTCAAGGTCCCCAAATAAAGGACTGAATGTCTCTAAGTGATTAACTTGGTTTATAAGCGTCCAAAAGTTTTAATTCATGTTTTGTACTTTTTGGAAAAGGAGAACAACCAAAATAAAAACTAGGTTTTCTCCTTGGATTTCAAATATTTCCCATTTGATAATCATTGTAAGGAAGGTGACTAGGGAGGACTCTGGGAATATTTATTGAATTGTGAAAGAAGAAATCTGACAAACAATATGCTTAATCATTTTCCATTTATCATCATCATCCTGTGACAGGATATAAAAACAATTGTACTAAAATGAGGTGTTTTGTTGAGGAGGAGGCTCTAGAGTATTAAAAAAGAGGATTTATATTTGAGTAAATAAAATTTTGCTGGAACCAGAAATTGAAGAGTATTTGAAGAAATGCTCTGAACTATGGTAACTGATTATTCTTCATTTATAATGTCTGTTTCAAGCTGTCTTGAACATACGGTCCAAGAAATTTTGAGTCAAGACAATATACAGCTAGGGAAATACAGTAACTTTTAAGTTAACTACATATGAAATGAATTTTCAGAGTTGTCTAGGTAAACTGAAACTGGTATATGTTTATAGCAGGCTTTCCCTCCCTTTGATAGTTGTATCTCTGAAAAAAATGTGATTCATAAGAAATAATAAAACCTTGAGATTGACTAGTAAGTGTTCTTCTCCAGCCATGACTTCTGACCTATTGTGCACATGCTGGAGAATGAATCTAATTTTGAATATTCATTATAATCATGTTTTTTAAAAAATACATTTTAATGTCACATAGAAACAAAAGCTGTTCACGGGCCACAGCCTAGTCACTTAGGTTTACCACAGAGTGATGAAAATTCATCAAAATGTCAAGAGATCTGTATTTACCAAGTTTGATGAAGAAAATCTGACAAATACTATTTAAGATAAGTGGCATTTTTTCCTAATTGTTTTCATATGGATGAATGAAAATCAAGTGCCCTGTTACTTTGATGAAATGCTAAATTGCTTAAAAATTCATATTTATACAACGGACCAGAATACAAAATCTGAACATAAGATTATGGCTTGAAAACCACTGTACAGATTTTTCTGAGCTAACCCTGTACATTCAAATACAGAAATGAAAGTATTAGTGAATGCTTAAACTTGAACAAATTCAGTTCTACTCTCCCTGCATTTCCTCACTAAAACACAGTTTTCCTCACTAAAATACAAATAAATATTAGGTTACAAACTAATAAGTATTTCTTCCATGGAAAATATGTCAGACTTTCTATGTTGGTGGCAGCTCATCAAAGACAAATACAAGTCATTTTTTAGCAGGTAATTCACCTCAGGAATTAAGTATGCAAACACCAAAAGAAACCATTGACTATTTTCCCAGTCCACATAGAACATGCTATAAGTCTAGGGAACAGGAAGAAAATGTTAGAAAAGCGAAATGTAAAACAGGCAAATATTAACCTTAGCGGATGTTATAACTAAGGAAAGAAATGATTGCATACGAAGCTTTGTTCTCCTTGTAGTTTTATGTGTGGGTATGTTCCTATGTATGTATGCAGGTGCATTTATAATGCAATTTTAACCCAAAATACCACAGACTGAACTAAAACTAAGAAGTAGTAGAGTTGACATTTGAATCCCAGGTCCATGAGATGGGATAGCACATGGCCTCGACCTCTCCTTCATGCTTATATCTCTTCAGATAGTTTTTCCAAAGCTAATTATAAGGCATTTTAAGGAAATCCTAATGTTTGAAATTCACTGATACATGGTCTGTTGTCTGCCTATTTAGATTTTTTTAAATTAGAAAATATAATAAAACAGAAAGGGGCACTGAGTCATTTCTGAGGTAAAATTGATTTTTCAATGTTGAAATAAATTTCCTCACACTTGCAGATGTTTCATTCCTGTCCAAGGCGTTTGTAGTTTTGTGTGCTAAGTAAAGGTGATCATCAAGTCCAAGTCAATTCCCACATTCATAGATTGAAGCCATCTTTGGGCAATGCATATATCCAGCTTCATCAAATCCTAAAGATTCCTGAAGAAAGCTATTTTTATGACCTCATTCATTATCCATTTCCACTGATTTTGGAGAGCAATCCACTGTTTCAAAACAAAAAGCATGTTCACTAATTGTGTGATGGGTTCACTAGAAGCCCAAATCCCAGCATTACATAATAGACCCAAGTAACAAACCTGTACATGTTCCTTCTGAATCTACGAAACATTCTCACACACAACATAATCATAGCTTATCTACATTTTCTAAATAAAAACAATTTATAGCATGCAAGGAGCACAAAGTAAAAAGCACACTGAAAAGCATGCATTAACCGAAGAGAGTCCTATGCAAACTGGAAGGTTTGGTCAGGGGAGGGACAGATGGATACAAGTTTTTAACTATTCAGCACCAAACATTATTTCCAAAGTCACCTAATTTTCATTAGTCTAAGATAGACAACCAGTTGGTTGATAATTAAAAGTACAAACATTAAAAGATAAGGAATTAAGTTCTTTTAATTGCCAATGGAATAGTGTTGCTTGCTCACAACATTAAACCTTCACCTTAGCCATTCTCCCAGTTATCAAGATAAACATTTTACTCATGAATTCCTCCTCCTTCTCTAATCTAGTACCGTATCTAAGCATCATGCAACTCAGATGGGAAGTAAACAAACAATTCAGTGACAGCAATAATTAGGCTAGATCCTGAGGTCATTCTATCCATGGTAATACTGACTTTCGGTTTTTCCCATCAGGCAACTTTACAGTTTAAAATGGAAAATTGCAAAACTTATTTAAGCCTCAAAATTGTAACTAAATGAAAATGTTTAATTTTGTGGTTACCTTTTGTTATTATATTATCGTATTTCTACATTTAGTAGAAGTCCATCATGGCATTTTAGATTAACTATCCTTGTTCTATTATTTCTGTGACATTCATTTCACAAGCTACTTAGGGTGGGCTATAGAGAGTTACTGAGAAGATAAACCATTCTCTGATTAAACTTTTTAATTACGAATAAAAGTAACACCTTAAATAGTAAATGTATTAGCTTCTCTATGCTAAGAAAGAAGCCCCTTCTACTTAGATCACGGATTTTCTTGGCAAATCAACATGGTATCTCCTAAGTGCCATCAGTCAGCCTGACAGAAACAAACTGCTTAGGAGCCCAGCCACTGAGAGCGCCCAACCATGGTACAGATCTGGAGGTGAGTGTGGCACAGAGGGGTTGAACGGCATCATTGGAACTGGACCAAAAACAGTAGAAATGAAGAACACTGGACATGTGCAGGAGAAAGATTTTAAAAGGCATAGAATTTGGGGAAAAATGAAAGTTAGCAAGAAAAGAAGGAATCCTCTAGATAGAGTGATTATTATCAGAGCTTGTGTCTACTTACGGCGGATATCAGTAAGTCCCCTACAACTCCATTAGGAAGACAACTGTGGCCAAGGCAGGAGGATTGCTTGAGGGCAAGGCTTCAAGACCAGCATGGGCAACACAGAGGCCTGTCTCTTCAAAAATGTAGCAGGGTATATACCAGTGGTCCCAGCTACTCCTGAGGCTGAGGTGGGAGGTTGGCTTCAGCCCAGAAGATAGAGGCTGCAGAGAGCTGTGACAGTGACATTACACTCTTAAGTGGGTGACAGAGCAAGACCCTGTCTCAAAACCAAAACAAAAACTAAACTAAAGTATTGTAATAGATGTCTCTCTCTAGCTACTTTGCACTCCTTCCTTTGAGGAAGTCCTCTCACTTTATGGGGCTCAGGCCCTTCTCCATGTCTGGCAGAGGACCTCAGGCCAGAAGGAAATCTTATTTCTCTGCTCATAGTTATTGGTTCAGGGAAGGGCAGGTGACCACAGCGAGCACAGTGAGCAGTCCCCTTAGGATTTTCCCCTGGAAGTTACCAGAAGTAAGCAGTCTCTCCTGTTAGCCGATTGCCTGAGTGCTGAGGAGGAGCACATCTGTGTGAACCGACTGAGAGCAAAACTGTTTATAAACAAAGCCAGTGGACAAGAGGAGAGCAAAGGGACTTAAGTCAGTTTATTCCCTTTTTTGCTTCCACAAGTTTGGTTTGAGCTTTTGTCACTTGCCATATAAAAGGTCCTATACTTCCCATGACCTAACATTGGACTGTGGCAGTTACCGTGTGTTTATTTTATTTATTTATTTATTTATTTATTTATTTATTTATTTATTTATTTTGAGACAGAGTCTCGCTCTGTCGCCCGGGCTGGAGTGCAGTGGCCGGATCTCAGCTCACTGCAAGCTCCGCCTCCCGGGTTTACGCCATTCTCCTGCCTCAGCCTCCCAAGTAGCTGGGACTACAGGTGCCCGCCACCTCGCCCGGCTAGTTTTTTGTATTTTTTAGTAGAGACGGGGTTTCACCGTGTTAGCCAGGATGGTCTCGATCTCCTGACCTCGTGATCCGCCCGCCTCGGCCTCCCAAAGTGCTGGGATTACAAGCTTGAGCCACCGCGCCCGGCCCAACCGTGTGTTTATATGTTTTGTATACACTTGAGTGTTGCTGTTCTAGTTCTGAGGCCTTTTTCCTCTTTTCTACATTCACACCACCTTCGTTCCGAAACTGGACTCTTCCCCTGTGAAAAATGCTCAGGATACCAGGAAAATGATAGTGGGCCCTGAGAGCCAGGGTAGGCATCCAGGTATCCAGGGGTACCCATGACTATCCAGGGTTGTGAATCCCCCCATAGGAAGTAGAGGCTGTTAGACCCCGGGTAAAAGCCTGGTGCTGTAAGGTGGTGTTACAGCTACAAACAGCTGTACCTAAGTACAACAATCTAGTCTCACCAGGTACATGTTGTTGCCTGATAGAGTCACATTGCTGCAGATTCTTAAAAAGTCACTCTTTATTTAAAATCTCATCCGGTTCACCTTAGGACTTTCAAAACCCAATCCGTTAACCTCCCTCTCCAACCCACCAGGGGATGCAACTATCCAATACAAAGAACATGCAGTTACCCTATTTCTGCTGGGAGAATTTCCCCAAGCTTCCCTGCCTAGTCTCATTTTTAACTCTTTGCTACGATCTTTTCTCCCAGAGTAGCATCTTGTTGATTCATCCCTGAATTCCCCCTTTGCTTAGCCCAGTTAGATTCTAGGGTCTTCTTATTGCTTTCTCTCAATTAGTCAAGTGACTTCCAGCATATGTTTGCCCCAAATTTCTGGCCCTGGGTGAATGCTGTGCAAATAAATGTTTATCATAGGATCTCTCGGGGGAGTGGGGGAAGTCCTGATTTGTGGCATTCATCAATTTCCCTACTGTGAATATTCCCACTGTAGCCAGTTTCTAGCTGACATTATGTCACGGAATGTGGGGTTCAGAAGAGATGTGCACAGTCAGCTCTGCAGCCAGCTCCAGCCCACCACTGTCCTGGCCCCTCCTTTGTCTGTTAGGACTTAAAATACGGGAAGAGAGAATTGGTGCAGCTAAAGAATCCTAACCAGGTCATGTATTTTATATTAGCAACTTCCACAAAGTTTTAATTATCTTTCATTGAGTCCATCTGTCTCTCTACCCACCAAGAACTAGGTAGAGATGAGGACAGAGGAAAGGTTTCATGTTTGGTGCTAACACACACACACACACACACACACACACACACATTTATATTTATTACAATACCTTTCTGAAAAAAAATGTAGATAAGTAGAAATGTTTACTTTTTATGATTAATAAACAGCATGATTTAGTCTATTGAATATAACAGTTGAAGACCATTTACATTTTTACCGAACTTGGTGTACTCTACATAGAGTGTTTCTGACATAGCCTTTTCCTCTTCTTTGAAATGCTCCATTCCTAGTGAGTTATATATTTAGCTCTCCACCTGTTATTTATTATTTTTGTTTACAGAAAACCATAAGTGCACAGAACACATAAAAGGCCCTATAAAGATGAGTTTTCTAATCCAATTAGGAAGATAATACCTTGGGCAACAGACAAAATGGGCAAAGAGATGAAAATATTTTTATAGTGCAGATCAGAAAAGAGTTTCATAAAATAAGTAGGAAAGAAGAATAAATAGAAGAGAGAATACAGGGGTTGGGGAGCACAGAATACGGGAACATATTGTGTTATTGAAAATAGAAATTAACAGCATTTAATAAAAGTGGGACCCGGCCAGGTGCAGTGGCTCATGCCTGTAATCTCAACACTTTGGTAGGCCGAAATGGGTGAATCACCTGAGGTCAGGAGTTCGAGACCAGCCTGGCCAACATGGTGAAACCTTGTCTCTATTAAAAATACAAAAATCGGCCAGGCATGGTGATGCACCCCTATAATCCCAGCTACTCGAGAGGATGAGGTGGGAGAATTGCATGAGCCTGTGAGGCTGAGGCTGCAGTGAGCTGAGATTACACCATTGCACTCCAGCCTGGGCGACAGAATGAGACCCTATATCAAAAAAAAAAAAAAAAAAAAAAAAACGGGGTCCAATAAAGAAAATCTTTTGGCATGCACAAGAGGGGAGTCAAAGGGATAAAAAAGGAAATGGAGCTATCAATCTAAGAGCATTGAAAATATATATCTGGTAAGTAATCAACAAATTGTGGTCTAGGAGATAAGAGACAGATGGTTAAAATGAATATTATGGGGAAAAGTAGGTAACTACAGAAACCTATAGGAAGAGAAATTTGTGGGCTAGAAGAGATTAAGAAAAAATTTCAGGGCTACAGTTGAGGTTCATCTCTGTAAGATATTTGCATGAACCTGATCATTTGAATGCTTATTGGTCAATGGTTTAAAAATTCATCATTTAGTTAGTGCAAACTCAACATTTATTTGGCAAGCAGTTATTGAGCATTAATGTTGTCAAGATACTTTTCTAGGTGCTGGGGAAAAGAGAAGGCAACAAATATTTATTGACTTTCTACTCAGGCATAGAGACTGAGATTTAACTTAGATTATATCATTTAACCCTTATCATGATCCTACCAGGTCGATTTTAATATTCTCATGGTGGTTAAGAAAACTGTTGTTCAGAAACGGGAGGCAATGAAGATTAAAAGACTTGTGTCTGTAAGCAGTTTACCATCCAATAAACGAAAGTCGCTTTTGAATATAGGAAAAGATTCTTGTCTCTTGTATTGACTGTTTGAAAAAAAAAAAAGAGCCCTTATCTGGAAGTAAAGTGATGGCTTTTTCTGAGAAGATAATAAACTCCTATTTTTAGACTCATATTTGCCAAGACTACTATGCTCAATCATTTGAGCCTTCAACAGGAAATGATAATATCCATAATCACTGGAAGGATTGTTATCCACACAGATTATATTAGTACCCTCATCATTCTGACTGTGTGAAAGTTTTATGGGCTGGGCATGGTGGCTCATGCCTGTAAACCCAACTCTTTGGGAGACCGAGGCGGGCAGATCACAAGATCAGGAGATCGAGACCATCCTGGCTAACGTGGTGAAATCCTGTCTCTACTAAAAATAAAAACAAAAATATTAGCCGGGTGTGGTGCCACGTGCCTGTAAGTCCTAGCCACTTGGGAGGCTGAGGCAAGATAATTGCTTGAACCCGGGAGGTGGAGGTTGCATTGAGCTGAGACCGTACCATTGCACTCCAGCCTGGGTGACAGAGACTCTATCAAAGGAAAAAAAAAAAAAATGGGAGAAACTTTTATGGCAGTTGTATGTGCCATAATAGTGAGGAAGGTGTTGATAGCAAAAAACAAAACAAAACAAAAACCCTATACAAGTAATTGCTGTGTGGTTTTCTGAAACTTAATGTTATTAATTCACTTAATACTTTAAATTCCTACTACCACACTTTCACCCAAGCTACTCTTCCCACTTCCGATAAGGAATCTCCTAACCAGTTGTCTGTCTTTGCAGTCTCTTAATACAGTCCATCCTGCATGTTGCCTTTACATGAATCCCCCTAAACCACTGTTATGAACACATAACTATCTTCTTGAAAATACTGTCTACAGAATACAGTACAAACTCTGTAGTTTTGGAGGTAAAGCCACCAAAAGCTAGTCACTAGATACCTTTCTAATGAACTGTCAATTCCACAGGTACGCTCACTGTTTCACGCATAATACTCTAGATACTTCAGCCCTAAATCTTGCTGTTTACCCTTGTGAAAATGTCATCACCATATTACCTACTTCTCAAAACAAGTCTTCTTTCTTCTACTTCATGCCATTGAAATCATCCTTCAACTCCCAAAGAATATATTTTGTGCAATATATGCCTATTATATATTTATTTCTCAAAAACATATACTATATTTTATGTACCATTTTTTAGTCTGCCATAGTGACATACATTAGGTGCTCAATGAATACACTTATGATATAACCACACACACACTGAATATCCTAGATCACTAATTTGATTAAACATTCACTCATAAGTTATTTTTTTGCTTCCTGTTTTTATCTGGTACTCTTGTAGTCACTGGGGGACAAGGAAGACAAAGTGTCTGTTTTCTAGATCTTATATTTCCAAGTGAAGACAGGCAGTAAACTATTTAATAATATGATACAATTGCTTACAAAGAGTGATGAGGACCACAGGACCATAAAGGAAAATGCAGGGTAAAGTTGAAGAGAGAGAGGGATAGACAGGAAGCTTAGTTTAAATGCAATCATCAGGAAAAGGTTAGTTGAGGCACTACCATTTGAACAGACACCTAAAGTACATAAACTATAACTATGTAAGTTCAATTTTGAATGGGGACAATAAGCCTGAAGTCTTTTAAAAAGTCACTGAGCTTGACTACTTTTGGAAAATACACTATAAGAGGAGTGAATATAGAAGCAGGGACCCAGTTAGGAAGCCATTTATTGTAATCTAGGCTGGAAATAATGGTGAGATTCCAGCTACATTTTGAAGGTTCATGCATTTGATTATTTGATACTTATAGTGAGATTACATATTTGGAGACAGAATTGATCAGAGAATCTCATGTTATGGATCAGAGATAGTAACCAGAATTAGGATTTTGGCTCAAATGCAAATTCAAATGAAAGCCTCCAAAGTCTATATGTTATATATATTAAAATATATATAACATATATAAAATATATATGTATATATTACAAATAGCGAGATTCTGCCAGGCAAAGATAAATCTCTGCACATCTATGTTGATTCTGGGTACTCTAGCACCTAGCTTGGAGGTGGGCACACACAAGTGCTGGGGAGTTCTTCTCAAATTTATTGTGCATTCAAATTGCCTGAGAATCTTGGCGGAACACAGATTTTGATTCAGTAGGTCCAGGGTGGCCTGAAATTCTGCATTTCTAACAAATCTCAGCAGTTGTCAATACTGCTTGTCGGAGAATGGCATTTATGCAGCAAGGTTTGATGATTGATTGGATGGTGATTTCCTACCTCAACTAGGAGAAAAGTCTGATTTTCTTAAATAATACCCCGTCGGGAACCATTTGAATTGAAAAGTATTTGATCCTTACAAATACGTATTTATTTTATTTATTTATTTATTTTTAGTTTTGAGACAGCGTTTCGCTCTTGTCTCCCAGGATGGAGTGCAATGGCGTGATCTTGGCTCACTGCAACCTCCACCTCCCAGGTTCAAGCTATTCTCCTGCCTCAGCCCCCTGAGTAGCTGGGAGTACAGGCACGTGCCACCTTGCCTGGCTAATTTTTTGTATTTTCAGTAGAGACGGGGTTTCACCATGTTGGCCAGGTTGATCTTGAACTCCTCATTTCAGGTGATCCACCCGCATCTGCCTCCCAAAGTACCGGGATTACAGGGATGAGCCACTGCTCCAGGCCTAAATAAATATTTAATATGTATTTATTTCTTAAGGGATTAAGGTGATTCAGGAATATATAACACGACTTGTCATTTTTTAGGTTAAAAAATATTGAAGAGAGTAGATTTTAGTGGTGTTCTTGTTGGTGGTATTCTTCCTATAATAGTTATTAGTATTATTTTTTAACTGTTATTTCTGGCTAGTAGAAACTATGCAATGATGGCATTTTCTTCCATCCTGCACAGGAGCACCTGCGGAGTTTCTATAAAATACAGACAGCTGTGTCCTACTCCTTGGTAATACAGTAAGTATTCTGGTATCCATATTTTTCAAAATTTATCCCAGCAATTCTTATGTTTAACTGTGTTTGGGAGCCACATGTATATCAAAGTAAGCTATTGTTATTATAATAATATCATGATTCTAAGATGACATATTAATAGAATTGGCCTAGGATAAATTAAGAAAATTAAACTTTTTAAATGAAAACTACCTAATTCCTTCTAAAATATATTCTATAAATAAAAACCTAAATATAGTACCATAATGTTATATGTATAGGAAACGACTTTAAAATATCTATAAGACTATAAATGGTGATTATCAATTAATAGCATCTGCTAGTTACATAAATCTTTCCCTTTTATAAAAGTCTGATATGTTAAAATTCTACTTGCTTAGAAAAGTATTAAATGAAATATAATTGTTGCTGCAAGAACTCTATTATAATCTGCAAACCTCTTTGAAGGATTAAATAGACTCCCTAAAATGTATGCACATGTATGTGGATACACACTTACATACATAAAAATAAAGATACATACATCTATATTAGTCCATAGCAAAATTTTGTCATGCATTATACATAATGAGTATATTTAAGGTAGGACAGTACAGGGATATTAGATTTACTTATTAATGAATTGATTTGTCAAAGTGTTTTAACTGAGGACAGATGAGTGAAATTGCATTGTAATGTTATTCATTATCTTGAACAATTTTCTTAAGAATTTCACATTGAATAAAATTGCCAAACACACTTTTGCAAGGTCATTATCCTTTTAGTGTTAAACCTTGAATATTTTCCATTATCATCGAGATCTAATTCATTCATGTTGTTTTTTAGAGGTAGCAAATGTATGTCTAAAAATGTTTTCAGGAAAAACTTAAGAAATGCTTCCCAAGAGTCTTTTTTTTTTCTCCCCAAAACCAGGAAGTTTCATTTATCTTTGAGCATCTTATTAACTGAAAATAAAAGTTGGTCTCATTCCAATTATGTACCAGTAACTCTCTTCCAAACTTTGAGCCCTGAGCAAATCCTGTGGGATAATGTGCTTCTGCACGTTGCCAGGAGCTCGAGTGGCGATCATCATGGAGGCCTTTCACTGCCCAGCCTCATCTCAGCCATGTGCTTGCCCCGGTACAGTGAAATAACTGTCTAGTCCTGATAAGAGTTAATTGTAAAGGTGAGTTATTTGGAAACACTTTTCTAGCTTTAAATGTCATCTAGCATTTTTGGATGAGAAATGCAATTTTTTAATTAAAAATAAAATAAAATTCACGTATGTTGAAGTATTATAAAAGATTGGTTTCTTCCTTAGCAGAATGTAGGCTCTGGCAGAAATATAGTTTCAGGTGTGGGTGTAGGAGGGAACCAAACTTGGATGAAACAGGATTTTATCTTCCTGGGGTGGGCTGCCAGTTAAATTTCTGCAAATAGCAATGTCATAAAGCATGGTTTGAGAGAAAGACCATGTGCTTTCTAGAGTAGCAACCGGGAGAAAAACAACCAAATTACAAGGAGGCTGGAGGCTAAATGTAAAAACAAAAAACAAAACAAGAAAAAAAGAAAAACAAGCTCTCTCCCCATCCACCTTAAGTCTCGCAGAATAAAAATGCATTTTAAAAATATACTTTGTGCAATAACTATTAAAAATCAAAGTACAACAGCATGAATCTTAAAAGTTCCAAGTGCCTGCTTGATGAACTCTGCTATCTGGGTACTAGGATATCAAGGTTAATTAAAGAAACGACAATGTGGCTACGGAAGACACATTAGCAAAGCCACATACAAAGCTGAACAGCAATTAGAGAGAATCAAAAAACAGACACACAAAATGGAACCTTTGGCAAACCTAAAGATAGACTCTACCTCAGCATCTGTCGTTATGTTACAAACATCTAAAAACCTTACGTTTCTGATTTTTGCTTCTTGTTCCACCAACCTACCCTCCCACACACACACTCCTTGCCTCCACACTTTCCCGTAGCATGGTTTTTATGGGGGAAATTGGAGGAAGGGAAAGGAGCTAGTGTTAAAGAAAGTTGTCCTAGGCGACACAGGGGAAATGACCGTGTCAGAATAACTAAGAACAATACGGAAGATACAGAAAATCAGGATTTAGTGGAAAATAGAAGTAGTTTCTCTGTTAAGAGGTTGAGTTATAAGAAGCGGGTATTTAATTTTCTACCCATAAAATTTCTGGCATCATTTACTTGCTTTTCTCTTAGCAAACAAATCAACAGTCTTCTTGGGACTTTATGTAAGTCCATCATACTTCAAAACTCTGTAGTTCAGTGGACTTCCTGTTTATTTATTGTTCTGTCTTCCATATTATGCTACCCAAGCTAAGTTTTTCTTTTTTTCTCTCTCATCTTGTCAGTATTTTTTTTTAACTCTCCTGAGTCATTTTTAACATACAGTTAGGAATTTTTCCAGCCACTTGAAAATTCTATACTCTTTTCCTGCCATTTAAAATACAGTATTACAGTAAATTACTGCTACTGGGAAGAACATTCTGACTTGATCAGTGCAACCATGGTGTAAAGTGTGACAGACAGAATTCAAACACTAAGAGGGCAGTCTTAGTTTTTATATACCATTCTTTAGTTATAGATGAGAAGTACATTAGCTGTATTTAAGACATCAGAAATACATTTGTATATAGCTGATATTATTAATTTGTTAACTACAATGGCAATTTCACACAGAAACCCTTTTGTTGGAAACTGAATTTCTCATGTAATAATTAGCTGTGGAATATTACCCCAAACAGGTGTCTGTAGCCTGTCAAAGTCAGAACAGGTGATTTAGAATTAGCGTATTAAAAGAACTGTGAATTAGCGAAGCAAAAACGTGTTAATTTCTTGTTCCATCTGTTAATATGAATTCACTGCCAAATATTTTACTTTGTAGAACTGTGCTGGGATTGGCAAGAACATACACTATAAAAAAAGTTTAAAGGCCTGAATGTTTAAAAATCATGACATACGTTACTGCAAAAATAACTTCTACATTTTTGAACATGCTTTTTTTTTCTTTTTATCTTTGAAAAAAATAACTGCAGAGATTGCCATATAATATAGAAAGTTAACTAAAGAAAACATACGATCAAATGTTAGACCTTTAAAACAAAAATTGGAAGAAAATGTTATTCAAGAATGTTTGATTATAAATGAGGACTAATTCTTCAGTGCTACTTCTCAGATGGATCAGAGAACTATTCTGAATTGCTGAAAGACGTGGAGAAAAATATCTGCTGCTACCGTGCAGCTCATATCCAATAATATCCTCTTATACAGAGATGCCATTATAGAAAGATAAATCTTTTTTTCTATCCAAATACTGTAATCCTTTAAAGGATTATGGTGCAATTTAGGTCACTAAACCACAATCTCTGTATAATTATGAAATCTTTTGTTCATTAGCTTAGTTTTGTTTCTTCCACCAAATTTTACTTGCATTGATAAAATCAAAATACATTATACCCTTAACTCCATATGCATGTGTGTAAGCATGTATGGCAGTGTCAGGAGTAGAGGATGAAGAGGGAAAAAAGAGGAAGGCTCGCAATGCAACGTAAACAGTTCTTGAGGCGCATTGCCATTCCAACACATTTGCAGGAATTTGGCCTGCAACTGGACACGTTTTTATTCTGAAAACCCTAAAAGAATCTAGGGCTAATGAACTGTTTAACCAGTTTGCCATCTTTGTATCTCTTTTCTTTGCAGGCACATCCATGGGAGAAGAAAGAAATTTGAAGTGAATTGAAATTTGTGAGCTTAGACATATGCTAAGAGTACAGTTAACTTGAGTTACTTTTTCCATGCTGCTGAATTGGGTCCTGAATGAGGCAGTTTTGTGACTTAAACAGATTTCACTAATTTTCCTTCCTTGCACATTTAAAAAACAAACCACACTCTCCCATATTGCTGTTTGGGTTTTAACGGAGCTAAGGCATGCACACCCAATTACTATAAGCACTTTAAGTAAAGCTTAAAGATATGCAGCATGTTCTTAACTGCAAATGATATGATAGGTAGTGTCTTTCCTCTCTAGTTTTATGTCACATCCAAGAGATTAATCCTCTCATGAATCATCCATAATGACTAGAATAATTTGGGGAACTGAATGAAATTTTTCAAATTATTTATATCATGAACTCACAAGAATATGAATGGTGGGTTATGCAAATACAAACCATGCTTACAAAAGCTAAATACAAAAAAAAAGGAGGGGAAGAGGATTAAGTTTATATTTCTAAAACTGGACGTCTTTGAATTGACACACCGTGTCCTTATTACTTTGCTGGTGAGTGATTCCTGTTACAGTTTATGAAACATACAAGGGCAACTCTTATTGTTTCCAACATTTGAGTAGAAAAATATGGATCTTTTGTATAAGGTTACAGTAAGCATAGCAAATTCTCTAAGGATTAAGATGTTCATATTATGTGAAGTTCATATTTTGAGAAAAAAACCACCACCTTTAAAAATAGCCAGAGATAAGTTTTTCTATTTGAAACAGACTGGGCTTAAGTTCTGTAATTTTTCCTAAACATGATCTCAGACAAAAGACAATTCTCTATCCTCATATTTAAGAAATATGGTGTTACCATATAGGAATCATTAATGAAATAGATCCAAAATTATTTATCCTCAATGTAAAAATTCATATAAGCCTATATAATATATAAATCATTTTATAGAGTTTTAAATTATACAGTACATCAAAGTTTTAGTTGACTTATCTGAAAAGACATTTTTGGTATGTAAATAAAAATGCAAAAAGAAGAACCTGTCAGAAAGTAAATAAAGTATGTAAATTAAATAAAAGGTAAGGCAGCTACACTTTTTATATAAATAACTGTGTTAACAGAGCTTTATGCATATTACAATATATTCAGATGCATAGCTTTTGCAAAAATAAATTCATTGCTCCTCTCCAAAGAATGGATTAAAACAATTTATTTTATAAAATTTGGATAGATAGGATAAGAAATGTAATAGCCATCCATGGAAAATAAATATAAAAATTATTCAAGCTCCATCTACTTTATGTTAGTAATGAGATGCACTTCATTCAAATTCCTTTCAATTGAAACAGTGCTGAGGAAGCAAAAACATGATTCTGTAGGAAATGATTTCTAATCTTCATGATAACATACCGATATAATACAATTATTTACAATTGACTAAAAGTTAATTTCAATAGTATAACATCTTTCTTGCAAAAATGTCAGCTTTTATTGATGAAACAAACTAAGAATAAAACATTTTTACTTGTAGTATTACAGTGCTGTTTTTCATTCTGTTAACCAAAACAACACAGTAATACTGTAAACAAAAAAATAACATCAGATTGCTTATGTTTGCATGATTTTATCAAGAACCATAAGCAATGTAATGAAGTATGTTAGCTGTAATTTTGGAAAACACTCAATTCTTTTAGACTATATTCATGCTATTTTCAAAGTAAGTGACCATTGGGCTAATTGTGTTAATTATCTATTGTGCTATGAAAGAACACATAATAATTGAAAATAATTGATCTCACATATTCAAAATACAATAAAAGCAAATAATACGCAACACAGCTATTATCTGTCATCTTCTTCTGTGTATATACACACACACACACACAAGTTCATATATGCCTGTGTTTCTGAAATGGGGTCTAAATGTTTGGAGATATCTTTGGTTGTCACAACTTGAGATTCCAGTAGCATCTAGTTGGCAGAAGCCAGTGATGCTGCTGAATATTCTACAATGCACAGGACAGCCCCCACAACAAAGAGTTATCTCATATAAAATATTAAGCGTGCCTCGGTTGAGAAACCCTGATACATACCTAGGGATTTTGTTGTTACCACCTCCCCTTTCCTAATTGATAAATATCAAGTATTTGTATCAACTAACCCTCCTTAGCCACCAAACTGGTTCCATCACCACAGAGGAATAGTATTCATTCTTAAGACATGTTTGTGGAGTGTATCCTCTGTACTTGGCCTTGTTGTAGGCATTGACATCAGTGTAGTATGATTACTTCATTTAAAGGTTGTTAAATAACTATCCAAGTAAGTGTAGTGATCAGCTTACACTCACTTTGGCATAGATGGATTTGAACTGAATTTTCTTGACTCTGAGATTTTAGGCAAATCTTTTGTACATGGGAACCTCTGCTCTCAGCAGAGCCAACAGCTGCAAATGTTATCTGTAAAATGTTAATTTTTATTATGTGTGTATTTTCTCATGTATTGGCTAAAACTCCAAATTGCTTTGACTGTTTTGAATAGGTTCTTTGTTGCTAAATTTTAAAAATAGAGGTATAGCATGAAGGGAAAATGTTAATTCCACAAGAATAGACCTCATTAGCTGAACAAATCTCCTTCAGTGAGTCGTATTTTAATATTATGCTCAAATTTTTCTATTAACAGTCCTTGATAGAGACTACAGAAATGAAAATACCTTTAGCAATGCACTAACATATAAAGAACAATATAATATTATCAGAATAAACTCCATAAAAAGTTTTCATTTCTTAAAATGTATTATTTTCTTCCATTTTTTTTTCTGTTTTTTTTTTTTTGTTGTTGTTGTTGTTGTTGTTTGTTTGTTTGTTTGGCTGCCAGGAAGGTCAACACCAAATACAAATTTCATTAGCAGCACAAATACTAGCCCTTATGTTTAATGTATCTGTTTATCCTTTTTTCCTATTTACTATCTTATTTTAGGATATGGGGAAGTGTAAATAAAAAAGTATTTAGGTAGAATTGGCTTCTGTTTTCCTAGGAAGCCTTACTTCTCTCATGTAATAACAACATTACAATGGTCTTTAAACCAAGTCATTAACATGCACTTCTCCATTGACTTACCCAATGATTTTGCAATTATCACATTCCCCGGTATCTCATGACAAGTTACCAAGGATGCTTGTTCTACCATATTCTTGCTTAAAACAATCTATACAGGCCAATGGCAATATAAAGACTCATAATTACAATAGTTACCATAGCTCTTTCATGTGCTAGGCACTGTGTAGAGTACTGCATTTTGTGTGTGTGTGTGTGTGTGTGTGTGTGTGTGTGTGTGTCTTATCAACTCAATCCTACAAACTGGGTACAATTACCCTTGTTTTACAGATTTTAAAGAATGGAATCTTTGAGAGGGTCTGTCACTTGCCTAATATTATCCAGTTAGCTAGTGCGACCTCAAGAATCCCATGGTGGTTCTTTCTGGCTACAAAGTGCTTGCCTATTTCCCCTCATGGTTCTCTTAATGCATAAGAAAAGTTGAAAATGTTTAATAGAGTATGAGATGAAACTCTAAGATAGAAATTTACTTAGATATGATTTAATTCTATTTATGGTATTCTATTTTTATTAAGTAATGATTAATTTTCATTCCCATTCTGTTTCTCTCTCCATTCTCCCCACCTCACAACGGTACCAAAGACCTAACAGCATAGCTTACCATCTGAAGGATTTTTTAAAAAATTGCTCACAGCTAAAAGTTTGCATATTATCTCTCCTTAAATTTTGCTTAAGTGTACCTGCTTGAGGAAAGAGGCTGTGAATTATATTCTTTTCATCAAGAAAGGTATAAAACTGTGTACTGTGTCTAGTTTCTTGTTCATGAAAGACTGAAACTGACTCAGGCTTTTCAACAAATATAAGAATCCATGAATAAATGCAGTGATGCCTCATTTCAATGGAACTTTTTCTCTTTTGGAGATGGAGTCATAAGAATTCTATCATATAAAAAAGAAAATATTTATAATTATGTAATTTTTTTAACCAACTGCTTGACTGAGATGGCTAAAGTTCAGTTCTTTCAGCCCCAAGTCATTGGAAGGGAAATTGGATAGACTCCAAACAAATTTGCAGTAGGTATTTGAAATTTTTCTTCGTTTGGATGAGGGGGAAAAGTTTCTCTTTTTCTCTCTCTTTTCACACGGAAAATGCTAAACAGTTACCTCCAGACCAACCTCTTTCCCTCATTATTCAATTTGTAATATGGAACAGGAGGTTTTGATCAGAATGATCAGAATGTATTAACTGATGATACCTCAGTTGCATGTTGATCATATCATGTTGCTACTTTTATTGAGCCTTAGCATTTAAATCTTATCCATATTGCCAAATGAAATGCCCTTTACTTAGATGAAATAGTTTCAAGGTATAGAAAGCAAAATTCTAATATGATATCCAAAATTATAACCCTTTGGCATAAATGCCCAACATAATCCTCTCTTTTCAATACAGACAGGACCTGTGAGAATATGAGGGATATCACTCCTGTGGTTAGGTGAGGGGATTTTGAAGATGTAACCATGGTCCCAAAGCCATTGACTTCGAGTTAATCAGAAGGCTGCTTGTCTCGGGTGGACTGAGCTCATCAAGTGTACTCTTTAAAAGATGATCGGCCCTTCTCCAGAAAAAGGGCTTGAAATAGAAGCAATATTCTCCTGCTCGCCTTGAAGAAAACAAACAGCTATGTTACAAACTGCATGGGACTTGGGACCTCAGTCTACAACCACAGTGAACTTAATTCTCCCAACACCAGTGAGTTTGGACAAGGACCCTGTGCCTCAGAGGAGATCGCAGCCCCACTGACGACTTGATAGCAACTTTGTGAGACCCTGAGCAGAGAACCCAGCAAGGCTGTGTCCAGACTCTTGACCCATGGACACTGTAAAATTATAAATGTGTGTTGTTTTAAGCTGTCAAGTTTGTGGTGATTTGTGATGTAGCAATAGAAAACTAATTCTAAGGGATCAGAAAGTTGGTGGGATTTTGGGTAAAGGGATGGAACAAGTGGGAGTAAAAAGACTATCCAAGGGCTGCTCCCACTGAGGAAAGTAAAATCCTTCTCCTACTGAAGAGGTGGGTGAATTAAATGGAGGTCTCAATTCAGAGGACTTAGGTCTGTCTTATCCAAGGACAACCCTAATGGTCTTTAGACTAGTTGTACTTGTTTTATAGACCCTCTCCTAAGTAATTCTAAGAAGAACTAATATTTTTGATTGTTTGCCAGGTACTATGTGAGGCAATTTGCATACATCATCTATTTTGATCTCCAGAAGCACCTGAGGTCTATGATATATGATTATTAGTCTATTTATCAGATGATACAAATCAATATGTATGGGTTAAATGTGCCTGTCATTAAATAACTAGAAAATGACAGAGTCAATGTTCAAACACAGATTTAGCCAATTCCAAGTCTTATGATTTGAACACTTTGCAGTGTTTACTCTCCTCTAAGCAGGCAGTAGTCTCCATCTCTACAAATCTGAGCACTGTAGTAACCACTATTCTCTTTGATCTCTGTCCATAAGTCTCAGGAAGACTTTCTATGTCTTTCTCACATTTTTGGTAAATATATTGAGGCGTTTTTCTTACTGTCATGCAGTATTTTCATTTGAATAGATGTGCCATGTCCTTATATAAGAAATTCACAATTTGCCCAGTAATGTTACTGAGATTATTCCAAAAGATTTTATTAAAGGGGTGGGAAAACAGGTGTTTGAAAAATATTTTTTCCAAAATTAAAAAACAACCTTTGTTAAAAATTCAATATAAGTACCTCTCACAAACTGTTTTTATAATAAAGTGATTTGTTTGTAAGATACACGGTGCACTTATTTGGATAATATTTTAAAGAATATAGTATTAACTAGTTTTATTTGATTGGCATGCTCTTGGCACTAAATTTTATTTATATATTTTTAATTACCCTTAATTTGTTTAAAACAGTTGCTAAAATTCCATTTGTATAGAAGAACCAATTTTCCTAAAGCACCGACACTACTTGCTTCACTTTAGAGATTTATTTTTTCCAGAGTGTTCATTGACAGTTAAATACTGCAATAAGAAGACTGGTTATATCTCAAGTTTGATATATCTAAATTATTTGGGTTTTATAATTTTACCACTGTTATATTTAATTTTGATTTTGGAAGTGCTATGTTTTGTAAAGGTTTCCAGAGTCAATATCTGACCATTTTAAACTACAAAATTAGCAATTTCATTTGGTTCAAACAAAACTTATATTACAAGTCTGATGAAGCACCAATAAAACTCGATGAGTATTGCTTTAAGACCGATCATACTTTCATTATTGTTATAGGTTCTGTGATACATGTACAGAACATGCAGGTTTGTTACATAGCTACACACGTGCCATGGTGGTTTGCTGCACCCATCAACTCGTCATCTACATTAGGTATTTCTCCTAATACTATCCCCTCCCCTAGCCCCCCACCCCCTGACAGGCCGCAGTGTGTGATGTTGCCCTCCCTGTGTCCATGTGTTCTTATTGGTCAACTCCCACTCAGGAGTGAGAACATGTGGTGTTTGGTTTTCTGTTCCTGTGTTAGTTTGCTGAGAATGATGGTTTCTAGCTTCATCCATGTCCCTGCAAAGGACATGAACTCATCCTTTTCTATGGCTGCATAGTATTCCATGGTGTATATGTTCCACATTTTCTTTATCCAGTCTATCATTGACGGACATTTGGGTTGTTTCCAAGTCTTTGCTATTGTGAACAGTGCCACAATAAACATTCATGTGCGTGTGTCTTTATAGTAGAATGATTTATAATTAATTGGGTATATACCCAGTAATGAGATTGCTAGTTCAAATGGCATTTCTGGTTCTAGATCCTTGAGGAATCGCCACACTGTCTTCCACAATGGTTGAACTAATTTACACTCTCACCAACAGTGTAAAAGCATTCCTATTTCTCCACATCCTCTCCAGCATCTGTTGTTTCCTGACTTTTTAATGATCACCATTTTAACTGACATGAGATGGTGTCTTATTGTGGTTTGATTTGCATTTCTCTAATGACCAGTAATGATGAGCTTTCTTTCATATGTTTGTTGGCCGCATAAATGTCTTCTTTTGAGAAGTTCTTTTCATATCCTTCGCCCTCTTTTTGATGGTTTTTTTTTTTTCTCTTCTAAATTTGTTTAAGTTCCTTGTAGATTCTGGATATTAGTCCTTTGTCAGATGGATAGATTGCAAAATTTTTCTCCCATTCCATAGGTTGCCTGTTCACTCTGATGATAATTTCCTTTGCCCTACAGAAGCTTTTTAGTTTAATTAGATCCCATTTGTCAATTTTGGCTTTTGTTGCAATTGCTTTTGGTGTTTTGGTCATGAAGTCTTTGCCCATGCCTTTGTCCTGAATGGTACTGCCTAGGTTTTCTTGTAGAGTTTTTATGGTTTTAGCTCTTATGTTTAAGTCTTTAATCCATACTTTCAGCCCAATCTGCTTTAAAAAGTTAAATGGACAAACCAGAGATTAGAAAGTGATTCTAGTAGCCTGTAAATTGCATATATACCTTGTAATTTTATACTTATTTACAGAGGAGCAGGTTTATTATATTTGTCTTCAAAGATATAAACCCTTTTGTTTATCCTAACCAATTAGGATTAGATTATAAAACCACAAGAGTTTGTTTCTGGTCAAGCTCATGATTTATTCAATTGAGTCTTTTCTCTTTGATAAAGGGACCATTTTGTCAGGGCAGGACTATTCCTCTTGCATTCACGTGAAGGGAATAGATATGCATATAAAATATATTAGTTTAGCTTTCTAATGGGCAGGGGTGGATATTGCACTACTTCGGCGAATTTAGAGTCACCTACAAACTGGAGAATGCTTGATCTCCTTCCACTTTTAGACAATTTTTGTCATAAAATTCATGAAATAGAATTACTTCTGCACCTTCCATATTATCTGTGCCACTAAGTTAAATAAGTATTTTCACCAGAAATGCAGATTTTTCAGCCCAGAATTTCACACCACATTGGACTGAAATTTTCAAAAAGGATATAAAGTGTCAGAATTATTTTTAGTCAGAGCAAGAAGTATTATTTATACCTTGCTATAGTTTTTTATGTGAAAGTTTAACCAAAAAATTAACTTAGGGAAAAAGTAAAATCTGTCAGTTGAATTAAAAGTCCTCTTTAACAGTCTTGTAGGGGTAAGAATGGTGTTACTGATTGTGGAGGGGGTGATATTTTAAATGTAGAATCATACATAAGGAAAGAGGAAGAAATTGATGGATATGGAACACCAAGAATGCAATCTATAGGCATCTGATATTCATATTTTACGTGATCATTTCAACATGCCTATGTAAAAGAGGTTATTATGTCAACTTGGCAGGTGAGCAAACTGAGGTTAGCAAAATTAAAAATTCGTTCAAGGACATGCTTAAAGCAAATATCAAAGTCTAAAACAAAACACAGTCCTATTTTAGAAACACAAAAGTTATTAACTTTTCTCATATAATCACCTTGGTTGTTGCTTGATTAACCTAGTGGGATCATATTCATTGTTCAAAACCCTTAAAGAGCATTGATTCTATCTCTATGTCTATCTCTGTATCATCTGTCTCCATATATATGTTGTCTCCATATATATGCATATACATATATATCTAGATACATCCATCCATATGTGTATTACACACATGTATGGACAGATGTATTATACCCATATATACACATATGAAAAGATGTATTATACACAAATTTTATATACATACTTAATCCACAAATTCAGTGAAATATTGAACTCTTTGCAACCCGGAAATGGTGCTACATTAGCATTAAACAAATTTCATAATGAAACAGTTTTGCCCTTAAAAATGTCCTACCATAAATCTAGGAATGAAGATATTTTATAGACAATGAGGCAATATGTGTATCTTGACCATCTATCAAGTAATCATAGTGACTTGTGGAGACAATTTTTATACATGCAGCTAAAGTTTATCACATATTGACTGTTGCTTTCTTTATTAGTGCTTTTGTCATCTTTAAGAAAGTGATAAATTGACAATGCTGGATATTTTTTGGCTAAGTTCTAAATGGATGAAAATGACAAGAGGCAAATATTGATGAGATGTTCCTGAAGTGTAATAAACAAATGGGCTTTATTATCTTCAAAACATGTTAGTATGGAGACATTTAACAGCTCTCCTTTAATAATCTAAGATTTAACAAGTAAATAGTGAAAAGGAATGCAAATATTAAGTTTCAGCACAGAAATATATATTCTTGGTGTTTGGGTATTAGACATTACACTTCAGGAACATCTCATCAATATTTGACTCTTGTCATATTCATCCATTTAGTGTTTAGCCAAAAAATAGTCACCAGGAAAAGACAAAGGTGATGGTCAAAAACCAAGGGTGTTGTCTTAGAGTTCATGTTGAAGGTCTGACTTATGGAAAAAAGTGTAGTCAGACATTGCATACACATTAAGGTATTCATTAATATAGTTATTCCATCCATACAGTTGTGCAGTTGCTACCAAACTTGTTGGTTTGGTAATTCTGAGAGACAGTTCCTGTAGTAATTTAATACATAACACACCCAAGAGTGCCAAATTCCTCTTTTCTAACTTGTACACAACTGGACTCCATTTCCCAGCCTCCCTTCCATTTCCCAGCCTCCCTTCCATTTGGCGTAACCACATGTCTAGGTTCTAATCACTGGAATGTAAGGGGATGAGATGTGTCCTATTGATGGGACAAGACTGGTAAGTAGCTGTGTGCCCTATGTTCTCTCTTTGGACAGAAAGGATGAGGCCTCAGAAGCAAGCAGAGACACAAAATACAAGGTACCAGGGTCCCTGAATCACTGCATGGGGGAGAGCTGCTTAACCAAGAATCCCCAGTGCTTACAGGAATGTAGAGTTCACGGTCTAAATGTTTGTTTTGGTTAAGCAATTGTACATTTCTGGTCCATTTGTTGTATGAGCTAGGGATACACCAACTTATATACTGAGGATCGTATATGGATAACCAAATGGATGCTTAGAGATAACTTGAAACCATATGTAAAAGTAGATACAGTTTACTAGGTTTTCATATAAGAAAAAAATATTATATATAGTATTAGCAATTAATTCCTCCTCACCAAGGCCACACCTGATCCTGAGAACTCATCCTGTTCAGCTTCATTATAATCTTTAAATGTGCCAAATCTGTTGACCAAACTGAATGATGTATTTCCACGTGCCACACTGGTACCAACAGACCTGGTCCCTTCTACATAGATATCAGGCTAATCACACTCCTGTAGGAAGTTCCCAGACTTTATGCCCCTTTGAATAGGTTTTATAGTTTGTCTATACGCATTTCAATTTTCCTTTTATAATTCCAGATATTTCACTTATCAAATGCTATTAAATAAAATCATACAAGGTAAGTATCTTGCTGCTTCATTTACAAGTGTGTGTTATAGATTTTTGTTGCTATAGGAGGGAGAAAAGGAAGACTTTGTTGGTTGACATCTGCCTGAAAGATAACAACCCTTCCTCTTTAATATTACTCAAATGCCCTTTCCAACATGGTTGCTTCCAAAATATTCCATAAATATTTCCCAGGTAAACAAACTCCTTGACCTATCTTAATTCATGGTAAAACAATTAAAAACAATAAAAAATTTCACCACTTATGAGTTACACATTCACGGAAAGCACTTGTATTTTGCCTACAGAAGAACTCTTTAGATCCTCATTAAGGACCGTGAGTGTTTATTTTAGACACAATTTTAAGAAAGTAGTTTTCTCAGCTTGCAGCCAAATAGAAAAGGAGAGGAAGTACCATAGAAAGAAGCACAAACGGTAGAAAAAAGTGGCAGACAAGGGTAAGACTAGAAGGTGAAACCTCATATAATAAAGGGAAAATTCAGTGTAGAATTCAATAATCCCTCATACCTCAATGATCATTGAGGGCCACTCTATATTATGTAATGTAATATATGTTTATAATGAAATGTCATCAATAGAGCATTACATTAAGTTAGATACAGACAAGGTATGAGAAAGTGTGGTAAATATTTACAGGATTTCCATCCGAAATGTTGGCTACTATCTCTTGATGCTTAAAAAGCAAAATCTGACTCACTGGGAAAATAGAACCCAAACAAATTTTCAGAGTGGTGAGGTTTGACTCTGTCTCTCCAGACTTACATAAAGCATTTTGCATGCTGATTTTAATTATTGCAGTATGTATTTGTTCAAGTATATTTCATAATGGATAAGTTGAATAAACAAAGTTTAATCCTTCTTCATTATTTTTTAGACCTTGAACTAGAACTTAAGAAAACTCAGTACTTGCTTTTTATATCAGACACATACTCTTGCTCTTGAAAAAACAATGAAAGGAAGGACCCAGTGCTGGAAATACGAATCAATATGACACTGTAGCAAAGTTAAAAAAAAATAAGGATTTTAGAGTCTATCAGAAGTATGTCCCAGAAAGGTTCTTGCTACACATGCATTATATGACCCCGAGGAAGTCATTTTTCTCTGACCTTCGATTACCACATCTGTAAAGTGGGAACAAAAATTCTCAATGTTAAGATAATAAATGTAAAACAACTAGCACAGTGTCTGCTGTACTGTTTATTTGAATTACTTTGATAATTATTAAATTCAATTTACTTTGATAATTTATAATATGTAAATTAGTGTGATAATCGCTTCCCAAATATTGAGATCCATAGACACTATTGCCATATATGTGAGGAGATTAAAACCATGCATGTGGATTTTATTAACATATTTTCTGATTAAATCTTTTCCTAAAAGTAGTATGAGACTGACATTAATAAGACACTCAGTTTGTGTGGATTTGCTCAAATGAGATTCAAATCGATTTAATGAGTTTAAGTTTGAAAAGTACCAACACGTCCTGGAAAATAATTATTAGGAATTTTCTTTATGGCACTAATTTTCCATTCACATGAATGAGGCTTAGCGAAGCTGTCATAATCATCTTTTAATGATACAAGTAGAAATTCTAACAGATGATGTTCTAATGATAAGGTAAAACAAAGTGCTGTCAATACCACGGTATACTAAGAGGATAATAAAGAGTTTCAGAATTATGAGATGCTAACTAGGGATTACATCAATTTGAGGTGTAATCCTAACATTACCTTTTTTACCATTTTTTCCACATGGGAATTTATAGCGGGGATAGAAGTACTAATATCTGTATAGCAATACATACGTGGATGAGATATCTGAGAACTTGATGTGATTTAGAGTCAGAAGCGAAGTGATAGGGAACAAATCAACTCTATTTATCTATTTGGTTTTGCAGTTGATAGATAAATACATGCCAGGGAGTAAAAAGACGAGTAAGAGGTTCCCACTGGAGCGAATGATACCTATGAACCCAGGGCAGTATAATTTAACAATTAAAATGGTAAGTCTACAAAATGACACAGGAATGCAGAGGAATGGGCCGAGCTAAAGGTAGAAGCAAGATCACACAGTACATTGGTCACGAAGATTAAATGAGATACTGTATTCAAAACACGTGGCCTAGTAATTGGCCTAATTAGTCCTTAATTATACTGTTTTGTGGTGGGTTTCTTTTTTCTGTATTCATTATTTCCTGACTGCCTATACATCAAATATTCAGGCTCTCTGCTGAATATTTGGCCTAGCCTGGAATATAGCACACTTTATTTCAGTAATTGTAGCTCTTCTTAGTTTCCATGGTTTGGGAGACACACAAATAGTTACAGGAAGACTTTTCCTTTTTGTTTTCCTATAGTGCTTGTGAGTAAGACTGGCAATAGCTTTCCTCACTGTGCTCCTTACATTCATCATAACAAACCTGAAACAAAGGATGTACTGGTAAGAGAGAAAATCATCAGTGTTACCTGTAAATGTCTTTGATTTGCTGCTAAAGACTAAAATGTCTTTCCACACAAAGGGGGTAAAGGAGAACAAGGAAGAAACCATGACCAGACAACAGGTAAAGGATCAGGATGACAAGGTCTAAGAAGCCACCCAACAGAGTTATCAAGATGACATTTGCACTGTGGGCTGCTACAGGAAGGTGCAGAGTCAACCATGTTCACCTACAAAGTACTGTAGACTCAGTACATTGCTCAAGTTCCCTGCATTATGGATAGCGTGCAAACTTGTGATCTCTCAGCATAGTACAATCAATTGCTTCCCAGTTTTGTAACCTGTACACTTAGTGTTAAAACTACTTCAGTTATCAAAACAACTGACTTTATTTGGGCTTAAATCCCCTCATTTGCTAAGGCCTGATTGTCAGAGTTGCTCTTACTATTACAGTAATAACAACAACTTGAATTTAGGTCGATTTGTTTGTTCAATCATAGGAAAGGCTCCCCCAAGAAGAGACCAGGGTATCTTTTTTTTCTTTCTGTTTCACTTTGGACACTAGCTTTGCAATCTATAATATGATTACTCAGAAGAAATACAAATAAGCATATAACCTAAGAAAAAAAGGTGTATTTGGCTATTATCCTTAGCAAACTAACTCAGGAACAGAAATCCAAATACTGCATTTTCTCACAAGTGGGAGCTAACTGATAAGAACTTATGAACACAAAGAAGGAAAACAACAGACACCGGGGTCTATCTGAGGGGAGAGGGGAGAAGATCAGGAAGAATAACTATTGGGTACTGGGCTTAATACCAAGTGATGAAATAGTGTGTACAACAAACCCCCATGACACATGTTTACCTAGGCAGCAAACCTTCACATGTACCCCGATACCTAAAGTAAAAGTTTAAAAAAATGTGAAGATCAAGTTTTTTAAAAAGCTATGCTTTATGAAAATCAGAGCTGGTAAGACTCCCATCTCATAGACCAAAACGTTCTGATATCTACATTGGGTTTTCACTGAAGCCTAACTTTCTACCCAAAGATTTCTAAGAAACTACCTCACCAGATTGTTTCCACTTAGGAGGATATTCTTAGAGTACAAGTGCACAGAAGCAGTTTAGATTCTATTGTGCTATTATACTGAAAAACTCCTTCTAAATACTCATTCACCTTCTACATCACCCAGCAATATGCTTATGAAAGCTGTTTTCTTTCTTGTAACTACAGGTGTCAGATGCATCACAAAAGCAGAAGTGCCCTTTCAGCTCTTCTCTGTGCCATTCCTTGTCAATTTCATGCTGCCTACAGCAACAACATAATACTGAAAACAGCCATGATGTCACTGGAAGTGCTCTGTGATTGACAGAGAGGGGCAGTCGTAGTCAGAGGTGGCTCCTCAGAGAATTCAGAACCCACTTGCTGTCCTCCAGGGGCTCATCCCTTGATTTGAGGGAGGGATGAAATATTCTCTGCATGAGAGAGCAGAGATGGGAAGTGATATAGGTATGTAAGGATGGTCAGTTACTTTAAATGTAGTTAGACAGGACAGCCAGAATACAGAGTTCTTGGTTAGGTCCTCTGTAACAAGCCCTAGAGGCCCAGAAATGTGATGACAGCAAGGCACATTTCTTAACTCTTACACTTGTTGAAATGAGTAGAAGGTGACATTTGTTTGGAAATCCCTCCCCAGCCTTTGTTCCCAGAACTCAGCATTCATTTTCCTGTGCCTACATACGTAGTTCCTTAGATAAACACTACTACTGCAACAAATCAGAGTGCCAGGCATTACCAGATGGTTACATAGAATTAAAAATATATGCAAAAAAATAAGTTCTAAAGTAAAAATGGATAAAGATGTAACTCTTACTAATTCCTAAAATTGCTTGTTATTACAGACCGGCTGCTACAAACACGGTGTCTTTATCTACCCGAAACTTTGTTCCCAGCATCTTTCTCTTCTGACATTCTCAGTACCTCTCTATTCATGAAATCCTACCCATTTATTAGGGACCAGCTAAAGAAGAACATCCTTCATGAACCCTTTCTTGGTAATTTATGTGTAGTGATTATAGCCTTTTCTGAAATCCTATTGTCGGCCTTTTATTTGTCCTTTAATCTTGACTGCTCTTTCCTACCATTTTAGGATCTCTTTTCTCCTCAACAGAATCTAACTTCTTTGAGATGAGAGACCATGTTTAAGTTTTTCCTCTTCTGAGTCCACATGACCTAGACAAGGTAAGAAACCACAGGGAAAAGAACAGGGGCTTTCAAATCTACAGGATGAGAGTCAGTTGTACAGAATTACATACTGTGTAACTTACGCCAAGCCTAATTAGAGAAAGTTTCTTTCAGAAAGAAATCTTTTCTCTCCATTTTCCCCTTTGCTTTCAAATGGCATTTTTCTATCTTTGGTGGAAGATAAAATAATCTGATGGAATCAGACTATCTAGATTTGAATCCAGATTTCAATGGATGCTTACCACATGGCTTTGGGGAATATATTCACAGCCCCATGCCTCAGTTTCCTCAACTGTAAAATGGGGCTACTAAAAATAATTCCCTTTAGCATCACCCTGAGTATTAACCAAACTAACATATATAAAGTACTTAGAACAATGCCTCGGACATATTGAATGCTCAATAAACACTGGCTATCACTGTTACGATTACATTTCTTATCATTAGCTTAGCATTCAATTAAATTTTCCTCTGGTTTCTCTGTCAGTAGAGGTCACTTGTTTGCAGACAGAGTTCCACTGGTTGGCAAACAGTAATCTAGTAATAAGAGCCTTTGACTGGATGTTACAGAACTTGAATCCTCCAGTCACTTCTTTGGACTAATCACTGACATTTTTGGATTTTGGATTGCTTTTGGCAGATGATGCTACCAACCAAATATGTGTGGTCTTCTTTCCATATTACACAATTATCACTGGGAAGTGGCTGTCCCCAAAAGGCTACACTTCCTAGTAAGAAATAAGCACAAGTGATGTGTGTCACTTCCAGTCTAAGTAGGCCCCTCCTCCTCTTCATTCCTTTTCCACTGGCTTGATGAAGAGAAACAGTGGTCTTAGAAGCCACATGTTGAAGACACTGGGTCCATCACATAGGAAGAGTCAGGGTTCCTGACTTAATGGCTGCAGGAAAGCAGCCTGCCAATTAACAATGTCCATGCTGAACTTCACATGAGTGCAAAATAAAATTCTATTTTCTTTAAATCGCTATCTATTTTGGGGTTTGTTACAGCAGCTAGTATTATCCTAACTAATATGTTTGGAGGGAATTCTACCCATCTTACAAAAGGTAATTATCAAACCATTAAATATCAGAATGTCAGAAGCACCAAGTAAATGCATGTGGCAATATTTTCTTGTTTACCTAGTGCTTATATTCAAAGAACATTAGGTTAAGCTTGCATAATTGCTTGGTGGTTCAAACCATTCATAAATTTAAGTGCTGTGGGTTCCAGAGTATGTGAGAATAACAACAGAGACTGTCTTAGAATCTTTAAGGTGCTTATTGGGTAGGAATTCAGTTATGGGGAAACGAAGGGCTTAGAGGAGATGATCATTTATCATTATGACAAATACCAGAAGAGTTTTAGGTAAAGAAATTGAGTAAGACTAATTTACCATTGAGTTATGTTTCCAGGACTTTAATGAATTTTTGTCAAATGTACTTACAGACTAATTCAAATATTTATCCTTGATTTTGCTGGTGTCTCTTCCTTAAGTACAGAGTTTTCAAACTGAATAGGCAAAAGAAGATTTTACCTTTGAGTTTTTGTGTTAAACATTTGTCACCAAATGATACCTAAATTTGGATTTGAATGTGAATAGCCCATGATCACATTATCCTTTTGACACTTAATAGTTGCAACACACACACACACACACACACACACACATATAGATATATATATAATTACTTTCCATTTCCTTCCTCCCAGAAAACTCAGCCTGAAGACCCTTACCTAAGAAACTTTTAGTCTCTGCTTTTCATCAGGTGCTTAGTAAATTATGCATCATTAACAAAGCCTGACATCTTTAACACATCGATGTGGTTTAAGATGCCAAAGTCAGTTTAATCTATCCTCTGCCAAAATAAATAAAATCATACTCTTAACTGTGCAAAATGGACATGTTTTGGGGTAGCCTTTAACATCAGTGGGTCTCAGGACAAGAATATAAATGGAGATGTGCAGGCCATGTGTCTAAATATTTATCAGTTGTAAATCCAGCTAACAAACTTCACATTATCATTTTCAAAAACACTTTGTTGTGAGGACTAAATACATCAATACATGTTAAGAGTGTAGAAGCACATCTGGCATGTATGAGGACCCAATAAATGCTAGTTGCTAGTGATGAGGATGATGACTTTCTCTCCTCTAGAGCATTACTGGATGAATAAATGACTCAGTGAATGCTCATTGGGTGATGAAGATTCTCTGGACCATTAGGTGCCTTCTTGATTAATAATACAGTGTCCAAGGGTGGTATCAATACCACCAGACCCCAAATGCCTACCAAAAGGACAGTAACAAAAGACTTTAGACACTGGAGCTTCCATGGGCATTAATTCTATAATAAGTTTAAAAATGACAATTCTAAGATAATTTAAATTTACATTTATATTTATGTATGACAAGCTAAGTGAAAGCTAAGTGCTAAAGGAAAAGTTTGAAGAAAACTGATTACAATCAGTAATTCTGGTACTGTTGGATTAATACTTTGGCTTAGTAATGTTACCACTTAAAACTAATGAGGTCAATATATATTTCTAGAAACAATCAACAATAGCTTCTAAATTATAGTTGTATTTCCTAGCACTGCTAAAATAAATAGTCTTGTAAAATTCCTATTATAAGAATATATTTTCAAGTACAGAAAACTCTACCATAAATTATTTTACATAAATAATTATTTTTAAAAATCAATAAGAGTATTTTAAAGTTTTGGAACTAAAACAAGATTTTTTTAAAAATTGCTTTGGAAGTGATTTATGAAAAAAATCAACCTTTCTATTATAATAATTTTTAAAAAGACTGTCTTTTCTATTAAAAAATTTAATTTAATTTTACAGGCTGTTACTCTATAAATAGAACAATCCATTTTAAACGGACAAGGTGAAGTATATAAATGACATTATTAGTGTTGCTACTAACAAGTTTTGAACTATGCATATTTACACATAAATAAAACCAAACCAAAGAGGATACAAATCTTTGAGTAAATGAATATTAGGGGTGGCATACCAATTATTTCCTTAGTTCAAGGTGTAAATAGATCAAAATAATTGAGTAATATTGGCATCTTCCTGCATTATATATTGAAAAAATTATTTGTAAATAATTAACTAAAAAATAGCAGCAACACTTATATAAAAACTATCACATTTAAGATTGATCTTAACTTTCTCCTTTTATAATATTCTGTTATTGGCTGGAAGCTAACAGTCACCCCAAAACGACTGATGAAATTGAAAATTCATTGCAAAACTCAAGCTACTGTATTTTAAAATAAGAATAGGATGTGCTTATAGCACAAAAAAACCCAATATTATTTATACTCATTGTTATGAATATTAATTTGGGGCACTTGGCTGTAGCTGTCTAATAGCACCACTGTGAAATAGCCATCACGTTAGAGGTAGTTATGGCTTTTCAAGTGTTTTTAAACTTCCCAGTTTCTAAAATTCTTTTGTTCTAAAAATTTTAAATATGCTGTATCCATGTAACTGAGCTTTTGGTTAAATTTCTCCAGCGTCTGGGTACAACTCTTAAAAGATACTGGAATCCTTTACCAAGAATTTTGTTTTTAGCGCTAGTCTCAGCTCTAGCCTTGGTGAAGTGAAGCTGGGGAATGATAAAATGGGTAGATACAGAGGGGCAAGTTACAAACCTCATCAATTTGAATTAAAAGCAGCCCATTCCAGTTAAAACATGGAACTCACTGAACATTTGCTGAGTGCAGGTTTTAATAAAAGTGGCAAGAGAGGAAGATAATGGGATCCTATCTGGACTGCCTGGCATCTTCCAGCACACTGCCTCTCGGCCTGCTGTTGGGGTTCTCTGAAGAGAACCCATGAGATAATACACTGTAGTGCTTTAGAATTAGAGAAAAAGCTGTCACATTTGATTTTGAACTCATATATGCTTTGCTTTTATGTCATAACACTTAGCAAGCATTAGAAGAACACACACAAATGTACGTGCCTGAGTGTGTCTGTGAGTGAGTGAGGAGGGAGGGAGGAAGGGAGAGAGAGAGAGAGAGAGGGGGAAACTGTTTGCATGTACATGTCTGCTGCTTTTCCATACAGACTGTAAACACCTTGGGACAGGTAAAGTGTCTAATGTATCATCATATTGTCATCCCCAAGTATCCCCCAAAATACTTAATCCAATACCATACACGCTGTCTTTAGTACATTTTGCAAGTGCATTGAATTCAGTTAACCAATTTATTTGCTATATTTTTTTATAGAAATTATCAAACTAGGATTAAATTGCCTGGACTTTCAAGGTCAAATCTGTTTGGAACTTAGTCTGTTGCTCTCATTAATAATTCTCTTAAAAATCTATACTTAGGGCATTCTGTTGTGATCAGCCCAATGCCCACTTTCTGGCCACAGAACAGTACTGCGTATCTGATGATCTCACTGGCCAAACACCCTGTCTTCTTCCTTCCCTTCTGTCTTGCAAGTCCTTTCTGACAAATCTCTCTTATTTCTCGATAATATCCACACTTAGTTGGCTCTGTTGTTTTCTACCTCGTTACCTGCTGCCGCTATCATATTTTACTCACTTCTCAAGTAATCTGTGTTTCCCTCATTTCTAAATCTCATTTGTTTCTTCAGCCTAACCCATTCCAGCCATTTACTGTTAAAAAGTATTTGAATCTTTGATTACTCCGAACAGTTCAGGCTCCCTCTTCCTACTCCAACATTGTGTATTCATGATTACACACTATCTGATTATGTCAAAAAAGTGGTTGCAACTTGAAAGTGCGTGGGCTAAAACAATTTGATTGGGTTCACATAATGCCACATCATGTGTAACGTTTAAAAAATATTTTCTAAATTTAAAATCAATAATTTTATATGAAAATACAGATTTCTGGTTTCTCCTGAAAGACCAGAAGATTTGGCAATATTGCTCCACATTCTTGCATGCATGAATGGGCTATAGTTGAATAGCTGCTGCTTTTTTTTTTTTTTCTTTTTTTTGATGGGGCCAACTCGAGTTTGGGCTTGTTGCCATCATTTCCTATTTTCCTTAACTCTTAACCACCACTGCTTTATTCTCTTACATTACCAGCCATAAGCGCTTTAGCCTGTGGTTCCTACTTTAATGTGTTCTGAACTAATGTCTTCTTTAGCTCTCATTCCTTAACACTTAGATCTTCTATTTTACTGAACCTCAACCACCTAACTTTCAGCATGCCTTTTCTCTACCCTTCTCCTGATCATAAACAGCTATTGGGAAAGTCATGGAGCTATGTTGATCAAGCCCAATAGTTTGCTATCTGCTCTGAGCTTGGCTATTACTTAGTTATCACATTACACTCTGTTTCATTAATTATTCAAATTGCTTGTCAACTCCTTGAAGGTAGGGACTCAATTGTTTATGCCTTTGCAGCCTGAGTACCTAAACTTGCCTGGGTATTTAAGAACGTCCATTCACTTAGATATTTATTCAAAGTTTATTATGAATGACTATTACAAAGAATCAGATTGTCTAGTTGTTGGGTTTCACATGGTATATGAAAACTAGTAAAATTTAGCAGCCGTAAAATAATTCTTCTTCCTCTTTTTTTGGTTATTTTTCTTCTGGCCTTACCTTAGACTATGTGAAAGCCACATAGGTAAGAATTGAAAGGACAAGTAATAAGAATAATGCATCACACCTTTGTTAAGAGGGCACCAGATTTAAGGTTTCTCCACCTGTCCTTTATATAAACATCTCAGAACAAGCGAGACCCTACAGATGCTGTGTATTGCAATTCCTGGGCACATCTGGGTGGGATAAGCAGGAAGAAGCTTTGAATCTCTCCAGCCTGTGCCCTGCTTTCCAACCAGGGTTTTCCACCCTGTAAACTGCTATCGTGTCTACTGCCTTCCACAAAGATTTGAAATTCATCAAACAGACAAAGTGTATACTTAATACTCACATGAGGGAATACAGAATACCTTTCAATACATCAAACTCCTAAACCTTTTACATCCTTCATTTTTAAGCTACATGGATTTTGATTTGTACAATTTTAAAAATATTCTGAAGCCTAGTCAATCTAACAGTAAAAGCACTGTTGCACAGTAAGAAATCAAGAAATACAATTCAGCAAACCTGGTATAGTTGGTCCCCAGGGAAGCTTTGTTCCAATTCGGTTTGTCATAGCCCAGATCCATCATGTCATGCTAGCCT